>NC_136549.1:9314698-9617198 GCF_910591455.1 Pholis gunnellus
AGACTTGGACAGAGCTGGGATAATTGTTTCCCCCTTAACATACATTTTTGATTAGTGCTAAGCTAACTGGCGTCTGGCAGTCGCTTCATATTTACTGTACAAAGATAAATGTCCATGTGATATTTCACAAAATATCAAACTTTGACATTTTAACAAACAAATCAATTCCTGTATATAAAGCCCATGTCCGGCCCAACTGAGCACTGCGCCTCACCCTTATACCTGCATGCACAACATAAAACATTTTATGGAGGGATACGTAACTCAGAATGACAAGTGGACCGTCAAGGGTGAGATGCGGTACGACACAGGAGAGGCTTAGGCAACTATTGCAACCAATTCAGGCATTTTTATGAGAGGAAAGGCTCGGAGTGGATGGAGCGGAACACAATCTTTCCTCATTTCTGGAATTCCTGCCACCTCTGAGTGGTAATAGTTGAATGAAGTAAATCAACAGTCTGGGCCCCCCCCCCCCCCCCCCCCCCTACTGGGACACACAGCTTCCTGACTCACTGGTGTGGTGTTTTTTTTAGACAGGTGTGTGACAGAGAGTGAGCGCACTGGTTAAATGTTAATCCCATTACTGTTCGTTGCTCGAGGCACATTTAGTCTCTACGCACACACACACACACACACACGCACACAAAGCAACTCCTACGGCGATACCTCTCAAACTGCCCTAATTAGGCTCAGGACACACATCCCATCCTGCGTGCTACCTCCAACCTGTGCAGGACCTCCAGCAGTTTAAGCCACCATAGCTGGCATACCTGAGCACTTTGTCAGGCACTTGAACCCCTCAGAGCCTGTGCTGTTTAACTCTTGAGTCTTTGACCATATTAGGTTGGGTGGTCGTTAAGCTCAACTGGAGGGGATGGAAGTCGCCACGCCGCTGCCTGCGGCTTCCTGCTGCATCCCCACTACTGAACACAATTACTGGAGAGGTCAGTCACTGCCTGGCCGAGAGACCCACACTTCACTTTATATGAAGGATTTGATGGCAGCCCTTAATTACATTTTGTGTCAAATATGTTTTTTATTACAAAGTCTACAATATATAGAGGCTTTTGAGTGATCTATAGCATTAAACATCTAAAAAGCATCTAGTGTGAAAGAAAAAGAGTGAATGAGCCTGTTGTACCCGTAGTTAATGTCATACTTTCTATGCTTTTTCTTATAGTGAATTACTTCCTTTTTCCCCATTTTTTCTCCCAGTTTAAGTTTGTCTTGGGTGACTTTGTTCCTTGTCCAAATCAAAGGTCTAAAGATGTTGGATGCTGTAGCGATTGTAAAGTACTTTGAGGCAAATCTGTGATTTTGGGCTTATGACTTGAAATCAAAGTTCAATTGTATGGATCGAACCTTTCCGTCAGCCCTGTCGGTTATGCCACTATATTCCATATTGCTGCCCCTTGCATTGATGGTGTACCATTGGATCTATAATCCAGACCCTTCAACACTTAAACGAATGTTTGGCCTACAGAGCAACCTCATCCACATCTGCAGTGTAACACCTGACTGTGTCCCTGGAGGGGAGTTTCCCCCTCCAGGGTAATCAGCGTAAACCAACGTAGTCAGTGTCATAAATTAAAGAAATTACATTTATTATCAAAGATGTAAATAATCCCACAAGAAATCCACATTAGGCTTTGCAAAAACAAAAGCATCAACTATTATCTATACATTTCATCATATATAAATCATTATCTTTACGTCTATTGTAATTTATAATGTTTATTTGCGTTTTGAGATCAAATCAGTGACCATATATAGGACCTCTTGTCTGCTTCTCTGTCTATAGATCTTAAAGGGATTACCTCACTGAGTTAATGCTAAACCTCTCCTGTGTGACATTGTCTAATCGTTAAGCCTCCGCCGAAACCGAGCACCACCATATATGAGCAACTCTCCAAAGCAGTAAAACAAAGGAGGACGCATTTTAAAGGTGCACTCTGTAACTCTAATGATGGAAGATTCATCTTGCAAGTTACTATTTACCTTTTGGGTGGGATTTACTACTCGAGGAAGTAATGAAATTAGACTACGGTAGCGTTGTCATCTGGGCCAGTTGAATATAATACAATATATTCATTCAAATGTTGTGGATTGAAGCTGAAACTTCATGTCGGTGTGTGAGGCGTGTGGGCTGTGAAGAGTGAGATGACGCTCATTAAAAATGCAGAGTGGCTTCTGTGACAGTGTGCATGATATCGCGTCACCAATCTTTCAGCGCTCATGCTCACCAGAGGCTTCTTCTTGGATTTCTGTTTTATGTATACTGTGTGCATGATATATGAATGTACCTGTGTGCATTTTTCAAAAGTATTTCCAAGTAGTGAGCCCCCCCCTCCCTCCTCTTCCTCCTTCCCCCTCCTCAGGGCTCTGGCCTCAGGGAGGAAGTGTGTGACAGCTCGTAGTTCCTGGGCCACACTGAGGAATGTCTCACACAGAAACGCACACACACACACATACACACACACACCCACACAGACACGTGTGCGAACACACACACATAATCCCGAGGATATGTCGGCCAAGGGCAAGACTGGAGATTGGAGGGAGGGTAAAAGGCGGCGAGGATGGAGGGACCATAGAGAGGAAAGGAAAGAAAAGGAGAGACCTTGGATTGCACTCTCGCCTTGGGAGGCCAGGGAGAACAAATGTCTTTGACAGTCCAGAAATGAATTTTCCTGCCGTTGTTGTAACTGGTGCCAAATACGTCAAACCCTCCCTACAGTCCCCAGACCGCAGCACGTCAAAGGTGGAAAAAATATTAGGAAAATACTTGATTTGAAAACTCTTTGAAGGTTCCCCGACTAAGGTGTCCCAGGGGACTCTGTCTTTCTCCTGCAGATGAAGTGTTCAATTCCAAACAGCTGTTTAAAACAATTCGGTATTCACTTGGCAACGGCGTTATCATTTTGTCCTTCGAAGACTTATCAAGGAGTTTTTTTCTTTTTCTTTAGATATTTTTGATTTTGAGTTATCAGTTGATCCTTTTGAAATGGCACAGGGTACGCCATCAGGTTCATAGCTTGAACTCCGTATCCAGGGGTTTGACTTTATCCGACATTTTGGAACATGTGCTTGTTGCCTGCGTGAGACAGATGAGAGGATCAATACCACTCTCTCCCATCCGAACTGTAAAAAAAGAAATCTTCTCGTCTAACTCTGGACAAGAAAGCGAATAAAACATCAGCATTTCACTAAATGTTGAACTCAAAAAGTGGGTGGTCAAAAAAGAATGGGCACTCCTCCAACAACCCCCGTTCCCTGCCATTCATTTTTGTCGTATGTGTGGTCAGACGCACGACAGTTCTCCTTTTTGCATCTGTAACATCAGAGCGATCTATTTTTCAAACCTGTCTTGTACCTTTTGCACATAAACTCAGAGGCTTTAGAGGTGAGAACCCGGCTCAGATAGGCAAATTAAACCAAATGAGAAACACATGGACAGTCTCTCTGATCTACGAACGAGACGCATTCACAGAACCTCCATAGCCGTGTTATGTTTCAGATGATGTATGCACAGAATGTATATACACGGGGCTCATAACATATAGGTTATGATATATATATATATATATACAGTGATGATGCAATGTTGTGTTTCCTGCCTTCCTATCAAGCTACACCCTGTGAAATGTGTGCTGTGCAGCCGTAGCACCAAACCAGGCTCCCACAGGCCCAAGAGAGAAAACAAGTGCAGATTCCGGGCCAGATAATGCGGTCATTATTTTCTTTGAGAAGAAACAAAACACTTTCTGGCAACAAAAAAAAAAAATGTGTCTGGTAATTTCACTCAGCTCCGTGCCAAATTATATTGATTTCACATGTTTTGAAATTCAGTAAGTTTGATGCAGCTTTTTCTGCATTACGTCTGTCGCTCACCAAACGTTACTCCAGAAATTCTCATCTGTTGCAGATCTTTACAAATAATTTGCATATTCAATATTGGTTGCTTGATGACAGCAAAACATATTCAAAGTCCAGGGCTTTCCAGTGGCGGAATGAGATCAATGTTTTTCATCCTCTAATGCTCAGAGTTGGTCTGTGTCCACTGCCAGCGCAGGCACCGTTACAAGACATAATCCAGAGAAAGCAGAAAACATCTCAAAGGGTTCTATTTCTCTCAACTGCACAATCATACTAACACAAGAGGACACGCACTCTCCATGCTCCATTAATCATAAAATAAATCAAAGAAGGTAGAAAAGAGCTCAGAAACAGATGTAGAAGTATTAGCTTGCTCAGTTAACGCTGCTACAAACTCGGAGTTTAAAGCTAATTGGAATCAGTCCACCCTTGGCAAAAAAAAATCAAAACATCTTGGATGAAACTTTGACTACCAAGAAGTTGTAACACATTGTGATCGGATCATAGATATCTTAGATATACCGTTTGTCGACGACTCAGACACAGGAATGCATAAAAAAGAAAAAATGAAAACCAAACCAAAATGAAAACCATAATCCAAGGATACCACTCTGATGCCAATTAGCTTAGCGTAGCATAAACACTGAAAGCAGGGGGGGGGGGGGGGGGGGGAACAGCGAGCCTGACTCTGTCCAAAGGTAACAACATCCTCCTCCAGCACCTCCTTAGCTCACTAATTAACACGTTGTTTCTGGCACGGATGCGCATCAAGTTACAGGGCTGCATATCTCCAGCTAAGTCATCAGATGGTACTAAGAAAATGGTGCACCACAGCAGGGCAGTAAATAGTCTTGCATGTAGCCTGGCTGCAGGCTTCACTCTATGTTCCATCGCCGTCTCCTCAACCCAGGTGGGTATGGCACAGTGAGTAAATCCATTCAGCATGTGTCCTGCATGGGTGTGCATGTGTGTTGGTGTGTGTGTGTGTGTGTGTGTGTGTCTGGAGACTCTGGAGGTTCATCTGCGCAACACGTGCCAGGGAAGTTCTGTCATCACCCCTGTGAAGAGAGGGAGAAGAGCGGAGGGAAGGAAGGGAAGAGCGGAGACAGATGGAGGAGAGCTATAAAAAGAGAAGGGGAAAGAGGGGGAATATGAGGGATAGGGGGAATATGGGTGGGACGGACACAGTCGAGGGGAGGGGATGAAACTCTCCAGGGGAGGATGTGAGAAAGCTCACCCTGTTGGGTTAAGCCCCTCCGACAGACATCTTGGCTTGTGTCCACTGAACATGCCTCCACTGTGCCTGGTCCATCTATCATTCTGTCCCTTACACTCTCCCCCCCCCCCCCCACACTTCTGTTGCTCCGTCTCTCATCCATCTCTCGGAAGTATAGAAAGCAGCGCCCGAGCCAAACTCTGACACTCTCATAATCAGAATCCAGATCACTTTATTTGCCAAGGGCAATAAATGGAACAAGGATTTGTTTTGGTTTAGAGACCGTTGGCGAGACACATCAACAAATACTGAACTAAAACAAGTAAAACACTGGAACACTTTGCAGAAGGGCATAAGGATGGTGTAAAATATATAACAGACAGTGTGCTGTGTGTGTATATATATATATATATATATATAAACATTATAAATAAACATTGAAAGTCCAAACACTGTTTCCATTTAGTCAGTACTTCTGCAGCAGCAGAGAGGACAGCGTTTTTCACTGACTTGGACCAGGGCAAACTGCAGATACATGTACTATAAAGTACAATATGCAGTATACATTTGATCATTTAGTCATTTCCAGAGTCGGTGTAAACACATGGGGCAATTTAAATAAGATACTGTTGCACTAAAACAGCTATAAAGTAGCATAAAATGGAAATACTTCCTTAAAGGTTGTCTATATAGGACTCTAATATGTAAAGATATAGTGGAGTATTGTCGACCTCAGCAGAGAATGAAGTCACTCTCCTTTCTTTTTGCTTTGTTATCCGAGTTTACCTGTGCTTTGTTGACACAGCCCGGACAGCTGCACATGCCTCATAGAGCATTTTAGTGCAGGTGAGCGTGCCCCACTAGCTCGCTCACGGCCACCGCTCTGCACCGCTCTGCACCACTCTCGTACGACGGTTACAGCAGACGGCGCCCATCCTCCGGTTTCCCCCTCAGCTTTAACACTGTGGCTGCAAGCCACCAGCTCAGCCGTCGCCATGTTAATAGTGTGAAGCAATAGATATGCTCTGAATTTCAAATGTTGCACCTTTAAGTACAGTACTTGAGTAAATGTACTTAGTCGCATGACACCACACATTTTCTACATGTTCTATCTCCTCCGAAGTCCGGCTAAATATGAGATGAATGCCATCTATTCTCCGGCTGCCTGCACAGAGAACATAACATATATTCCTACCACAGTTTCACAAGTCAATAACACACATCTCATCTTTCCGTGAAGAAGAATGACAACACAGTCGAAGAACTTCCCAAACAGTGATTAGCGAGTAGAGAAGCACCCTGATGAGCTGTAGCTAATGGGAAAGTGTGTCAGTGATGTAACGCTACACCTGCCTGAGCTCTCCCGGGGTTGCTGCTGCTGCTGCTGCTGCTGCTGCTGGGTGTAGAATAACACACACAGGTGGGCTCAGGTGTGTGTGCAGAGAAGAGAAAGAGCGAGCGAGACGGAGCACTATGAGGAATGCTGCTTTTTCTTTCCCCCACAGTGCACCTCCTGACAAACTATCTGCAAGTAAAGACGCCACCCTCGGCAACCCCATCTGCTGTTTACGACCTCGTCGCCGCAGAACAAGCAACGCAAAATGACTTCACGTCTTGTCGGATAATTTTCGCCTCACTCTGCAAACACTCATTACAGTGATTTACAGCGGACGAGCTAAACGGTCAGAACAGCTCGAACCGAGAGTGAATACTTGGCTCGTAATGGCTACAAATGGGAAGCTATATGGAGTGAACTTGTGACCTGTACGTTACAGGAGAGTCTGTGTGACCATTTGTTCGCCCTGTCTACATAAATTATGATTTACCATTTGTTATTCGAGGTCAGCACAGTTGACACAATTTATTTTGGATTATCTGAAGGGGTATTAACGAAGGTTTAAGGGGTCAGTTGTACTTCTACCCATAAGACCAGGCCTCAATTTTCAAATGACGACTATCTGATTTTGTTCTGGAGTTCTTAATTTGCGATAAGTCAGCTCGCTACCTGATCTGTGTTGCTGCTTTACCGCGCTACATTAGAGTCCAATGAGGCATAAAGCCACCAGAGTGGTGCCTTGCAGTGCTGCGCTAACCAGCTGTGCTCGCCTCAGCTGATATTTACAGGTTAGCGAATCGAGAGGAGGGAAAGCTCCGATTCCTGCCTCTAATCATGTCTCCAGATCATTAGGGAGGGCTTTTTTATGCAAAAGCTCTTCATGAATGCTGATGTGTGCATGCAGGCACGCAGACGTCAACACACACGGTCATGCATGTGGCAAACCACCATAGATTTCTGCAACCAAGCACGGCATCACCATCTCCTCAAGTATGTAAACAGGGGAGGCTTAATGCTATGTATTTTGCTGAGGTTATTTGTTTGGTTGATTGTGCTCCCAACTGCGAGATTCGTGTTGTTTGACAGTACCAAGGCCCAGTGTCTGAGTGGGTTGGAAATCATGTTACTTTCATGTGAGAACAGAAATAAATACACACTGAAGAATGACAGAAATATACAAATAGACAGAGACTGAGTGATGGCGAAGGAAATCTCATCGGTTCAACATGCTGATTCTAACTTGAATCAAAGAAACTGCTGCATCTGCACAGCACCTGGTTTGTATCTTGTCTAGTGTGTGTGTGTGTGTGTGTGTGTGTGTGCGCGTGTAATGACTGGGTGCCATGGCTTCTTGCTGTGTTCTTGCTAGCTATGACTCACCGTCACTGCCGCACCAGGCTGCTGCCTTGGCATCACACACACTCAGCCACCATGGCAGCCAACTCCCACAGAGTGTGTGTTTGTGAGTGTGTGCTAAAAAAAAAAAATCATTTACACCAAGAGAGAGGAGAAGAACCGATAAAGAATACATTCTGCAAGAGCACAACTCTTTCACTCTCCTAAAAGGTGCTTTTTAAGAAACCCTTTAAGCTGTTTGAAGGAGCTAACCATCTGCGTACAGCAGCAGGGAAGACAGGAATTGAGATAAAACCTGCTGCTGAGATCAATGAGTCTCCGAGGACCAAAGCCATCAGAAGATGCCCCTGTGGATAAGCTCTTAATTTCATTCCAAATGCAACTCCGTCTCTGACAACCTTTTGGTTTATGTCTAATTTTTGTTCATTTCCTTGATAGGTGTTTAAATGTCATTTCACTTACAGCGAGTGCAGATACGCTAAAGTTAGCTTGTATTTATTTATTTCTTTACAGACAGGAGGAATGAAAGTCATAACAGATAATATATTTTATTTTTACACTGGATTTAGTGTTATATAAAAGAACAGCTTGATGCACAGCTTGAAAAAAAACCAGAGGCTACCAGAGGCCAGAGATAGTTTAGTGCAGCAGGACTTAATGATTCATTTACCAGCAGATGACAAGTCTACAGGATATACACAGATTACATAAGGTTAGAGATCCCTCTGTCTACACACAAACACACACACACACACACACACCGAGAGACTCACAATGTTAATGATGAACTGGTGTGGTCTGCGGTTAATTGGCTGCTTTTAGCTGCCAGGGTGTGTGTGTGTGTGTGTGTGTGTGTTTGCTGTAGTTGTATCCACTGGCAGCTTAGCAGCACACATGTGGGCAGAAGGCATTGCTCATATTAACACTTCAGTGTGATTGTGCTGCATAAATTCACATCTGATGGGAGATTTTGGTAAAGAGATCATTGGATTTTCATTCACGAGGCATACAAATTTGAAATGTGCTGTTTGAAGAAAGTAACGCCTATTCTCAGTCAGTAAGTAAAAAGTGATAATATACGAGTTTCTATCCTATGAAAACCATTTCATGGAAACTGTCAAAAGTGCCAATCAGGAGGCCGCACCTGGGCAAGGGAGATCAGCACAAGCAGTCCTACCTGGACAGGACACGCCCCCCCCTCAGGTGCAATCACTTTACCCCAACGAGAAGCTACATATGCTGCCTTGCTCCCTTTGTTGTTTCTTTGACCTCAGCCGTGTTGCATTCATCCAAGTTTGAACTACAAACACATGAAAAGATTTACGAATAAATCGACAAAGAAAATAAAACTGCTCTGTATGGTGAACATCTATGGGCCCCTAAAACACACTCAGCATACCAACTAGTCATTAGATATAGAATCTAGACCTTGTTGGCGCGTTTAATTAGCTATTTATCAACCGAGTTATCCCAAAATCAAATCAAACCCTTTCAAATTGTGCTTTCAATTCGTGAAGGTTGATTGTATTGTTTTGGTTGCCCAAAATTGTCTGAGCTCAGCCCTCTCGTGTCACTTCTGGTTCCCAAAAAGCAAGATGGCCAAAATGCCAAACTCAAGGCTTCAAGACCGTAGTCTACAAACCAGTGGGTGACATCACAGCGGCTATGTTCACTTATACACAGTTTATGATGCTACCATGCTCACAATGACAATGCTAACATGTTGTTGATGTTTAGCAGGTATCGTTTTCCATGGTCACCTGAGTTTAGCATCTTAGCTTTGTCACAACACTGCATTTTGATTAGAACAAAATACAAGCTGAGGCTGGTGGGAATGTGAGTTGTGTGAATGGGTTTTGCAGGTGTTCAGTGATAATAATCCAAAGTATTGGATGAAATGAAAAATGTCACCCGATGATGCCGCAAGAGGAAAAGTCAGAGGATCAGCAAAGTCAGAAGAATTCTTTCTATGTGGAACATGAATGTCTGTACAAAAAATCATAATACATACAGGAGTTGTATTTAGTTGAGATAGTTCAGTCTGGACAAAAGCTGTGGAGCAACTTGCAGTATAAAGTACTGTAAGTATGTGTGCACACTCAGCAACCTGTTACCATGTATCGGTGGGATGAAGTACACAAGATAAATAAATGGAAAATAATTAAATTAAAGGAGACAGAGACTTGCGGGAGGGAGACAGCTCATGTGGGTTGAGGAAGAAATGACCAACATGGACAATGAGGTCAGCACTTACTTGGAGGCTTGAGGAGGTGAAGGTGGTCGAGGTACAAATGAATGAGAGGTAAAGAAGAGGAAAAGGGTAAGAGAACATTCTGTGTACGTGCTCGTTGCTTGTTGTCAAATACAGTAACCCTGATGACAAAGGTAGCCAAACGAAACCAAATAAAAAGGTACACGTACACAAGTGTGCGTGGTTACTCTCATGCATATCATGCTGCCACAACACACACACACATGCTTACTCGCCTTGCACAACCAACCCTCCACGATTCCTAATGAAAGCCTTCATTATGTGTATATGGCCAATACTTAGAGCGTCTCACAGACTAATGATACCTATTTCCACCACTCTAAACTCTGACACCAAAGACTCCCACCGTAAATCACTCGCTACTCATTGCACTAATTAATAAAGCCGTGCCAGACTCAGTGACTCTGGGGTGGAGCTTTAATAATGCTCACAGAAAAACCTTCAAAGACAAACTTTATTATCAAAACCAGTTTGTTTTTGCTGACTCGACAGAGGAGCTCAGTTGGTGTTTATGCTTGGGAATGTGTGTGTGTGTGTGTGCATCTGTTTGTGTCTGAATGTGTGCGTTTGCGACCTTGGGGTTTCAGGGCTTCAACCCCTTTCAGTGGGAATGCACCCTTGTTACTGCCGAGGTCAAAGCTTGGTGACCCCTTGGCTACCAGGGGCGGGTCAAAGGTCACCCGTCCCCGGGGGAACCAGTGGCGACAACCCAGACCTACAGGATTGACTCAACAGTCTGAACACAACATCGAACTTGACAGCCCAAACTCTACCCAGGCAATGTCCAAGGAAGAAAAAAAGAGAATTGCATTCATCCCAAAACATTAATTAATTGCATAAATTGCATCGTGTTGGACTTTGTCTGCGGGAAAAATCAGCTCTGAGCCCCTTCAGTCGGACTCTTGCCCTCTTTGCGACTTGCCAGGCTCATTTAACTCGCTATTAGCCTGAGGACAAAACACAGAGTGACCTCAGTTCACCACAACCAAAACAAAGACATTCACAAGGTCGCGTGTGTTACCCTAAACGGTTCTGAAATGTGTTGGGAGTCGACGGAGACTTCCAGAAAATACTGAGGATTCCTGTTTTAAGAAAAAGAAGAGATCTCGAGGTTTCTTCCCAAAACTTTCGTATCCACTCTGGAAAACTTCGGAATACTTATTTCTGTATATCTTTTAAAGCACAGAACGTGTTTTGAGAAAGCAAATAACAGGTTTGGCCACAATGGTGAAATGGCTTCATGGATGTCCATGTTGGTCGGTCCACTACCTTGATCCAGACTATTGGATGCATATTGGAGCATGTTATCACGTTGATGTCAGCCCAAAGCGCTACTCGACATAAGTACAGCATAACGGAGCTGCTAACATGGCCATAGCTCTCTCAAGGCTTTACATTCATAGCACCTTTCCTTCTAAATGCATCACTTTAACAGATAGCGAGTTCGTGTTGGGAGAAGAACAATCCATTGATGTTTATTTTGAATGACCTTCAAAATGCAGAAACACAAATCAAGGCTACTTAGTAGGATTCATGTGCAAATTTGGTTAAGAAACACTTTTACAAAAGTCAATCAAATTAAGCACAATTTAAAGTGTTCAGTCAGAGACTAAATAGGTTTGCTGTTGGTTTGATGGATGTGCATTTCCTGCCGCTCCCAGTCCAACACAAAACCATACATCATGTTTGATTATGTCGCTCTTTAGCGTCCTGCAACTCTGACACCTCCACTAGTTAAACTGATTGCTACCAAGAAGCGTCACAATCATAAGTCTGCTGCTTTCAAAGTCACATTTCTGTGCCGACCAACAGTCTGGTAATCACATCAGCCTTCTAACGTTGTTACTGGGCTCCCTCCAAATCCAGTTTTCAAGGCAACCTGAAACGAGTTTCCTGTTTTATGCATTGCTAATCTTGGTATTTTGAATAAAAAGACACGGTTTCGGTCAGTAATTCAATCACTGCTCCAGTCTGCACTTGAATCAAGACCACCTAGGTGATATTTTCAAGTAGATCCTTGCTGCAGCCATCCATGTGGAATAAAGACACTATTCATTGACTCACTGGCCCGATTACTGTTTACTTAGGCAGAGGGGGAAGAAAACACGAAAACATATGCTGATTTCGACTGCTTCAGAACCTGCCTGGACGAATTCAAATGTGAGTTCTGAGTAAGCTGTCTTGCTCTAAATAACACTATTTGTGAGTAATATCTATTTCAAGTAATTCATATAAAGCACTAATGCATAATACAGCAATGCCCTAATCCTCAATCACGTACAAATGAACGGTTTCTGGCTGACTCAAGATAATCCATTCTTCTTTGACCTCTCTACTGTATTGCGTGATCTTTAAGTGTGTGTGTAAACCTCTTCAGTCCTGCACAGTTTGTCCCTCACACCCTATGATCCTTTGTTTTCTGCAGATCATCTCTTAATGCCCAACTGTGTCCTGCAGAAAGCCCATGCTTGTTATTCACACCCCATTGACTCACAATGAAACCCAACGTTTAGCCAAGCAAGCAGTCCATATAGCAGCACAGCCACTCTCTCCGAGACCAGAGGGGGGGGGGGGGGGGGGGGGGGGGGGGGTTAGTTATGGAAAGGAGGGAGGAAAATTACCATTTTGGATAACATAAGGTATACAGCCTGTATCCTTTTACCCCTTGCAGCTCCACAATACCCATGCCCAGTTCTGTCAGCTGGTTTTGTTTTGAAGCAGGAGGGAATCTTAGTAAGAGTATTGCCATATTTCTTACCCTCTCTGAAACCTGAAATCAAATAGCACGAGTGTAAGAAATGGATTCACGGCGCGTTTGTCTTCTCTTACTTAAACTGCAAACGTTAGAATGTGCTGACTAGCTTGGCCAGCATTAACATCGAGGCATTTCACACGGCATCATTTTGTGGAGTTCCGGCTGGCAAACATCCATCATGTTACTGTGGATACTTGAAACAAATAGCCTAATGGCCTAACATAACATCCTCCTTAAAGGGAAGCACGGAAAAATGGTTCACCATGATTGGTAGTCATTTTGCTCCCCCTGGGCCTGAACAACCATTACTCATTGAGAAAACAATTCATGCACTTGTAACATTTTATATGTTTGAAAGTTAAGGATAGCTGTGAGTCACCTGATGCTTAATAAAAGTTGGGAGATGTGACACGGCAATGCCCTTGAACAGAGTGAAGAATTAGCTTTGAAATGGCTTCGAGATAAGAAAAGTAAGATTTCCGAATGCTTCAGGTCAGTTCTGGCCTTGAGATTCTGACATAATCTGAAGAGAGCCATTCATGCAGGACGTTCCTGAAGTATGAATATAAAGAAGCCGACAGAGAAATGTTCTACTATTCCTCCTCGCCAATGTGGAGATGATCAAAAAATGCAGGAAACTGTAGTTGAGGCCACTGCTGTAATAAAAGGTTCAATTAGTTAGTAAGACCAAGGCATCACTCTCTTTTTTAAACCTTATGATCAAGCAAATAATTCAATAAAAACACTATAACATGCAATTGGTGTCTGTGTGTGTGTGTGTGTGAGAGTGTGTGTGTGTGTGTGCATGCATGTAAGGCTACATTATGTGAGTGATGGATCATTTCAAGAGAAAAATACAATTGTTGTCGCATTTTGGATGCATTGTGTTGTAATTAATTGTGGCTGCACGAGCGCTGTCCATTGCCAGAGTCTTTTAGCCTTATAGTTATTTTGTTGAATATTTTTTTGGCGAAATTTAATAAAAAAATAAAAAACTATATTTATATGGAATGTTCCCTGTGCTGCTTTTATTGAAAAACCGAGAACTTCCTTATTAAGTAACTCTGCAGTCATGGAAATGTATGTTCTTACCTCCACATATTGGTCGACCTCCCCCTTAGGACTGGAAGGGAAAATAAATCCATGTACCGGCCATGCTATAAAGAATATTAGATCACATTTTATGACTAAATAATAAAAGAAATGCAGATTAATCCAAGGACTTCACTTGCTCTTCCTTGGCACTATGTACAGTATCAAGTGCATATAAAAACATTCCTTTAAAGGGTCCTTGTTTTAAAACAAATCAGCTTAAACCATTAAAAACAGGACACTGCATTTGAAACCAACTCTTGAAGCCAACGCTGGCTTAATTAGCTCGGTGGCTACAGCTGAAAAAATCTGCCAGCCACAGTCTACGGTCACTGGCTTCAAATGAAACCCCTGACTTTGTCTTACCTCTGTCTGAAATCAAGGAACTCATGGTTTCAAAAGTTATAACTGTTCTTCTGTTATCACTAAACTGTAAGAACGGAAAGCTTGCGTAGTAACAGTAACAAAGGGGGGATGGGGCTTAAGAACAATCAATTCCTCTTTATGTGTAAAATAAACAATACAACCTGGAGAAATCAGCTAAATGTGTAAACAAAGTGGTCGAGATGTAATCATGCAACCCAGCAGCACCGGAGACTGTGAAAAAGGGGGCACCCACAACAATTACAGCAGCTAAAGGAGGAGCGGAATCGCCCCAGCTTGATTAACCTCGTTTGCTTGAGTGACCACGAGTGCGTGCATGTGTTTTCTCTTTGTGCGTAGAATGCTGCCTCTTGTGCGCATACACGTGCGTGTTTACGTGCGTGCGGGTAACTGCCTGCTGTTGCAGTGGCGTTCATTAAAGCCGTACCAGCGGCGTGGCCCCCTGGAGCTGAAAGCTTAAAGTAAATATAACAGCCAGGCACTAACAGGGCTGTTTTACACTCGGAGCCCAAAACCTCTTCAGAAGTCGGCAGCAGTGCATGAAGCTAACCGCACATCCATCACATCAAGCAACGTCCAATTTATTCAGAAAGCATTTTTTTTTATTTTTTAAATAAACAGGTTAATTACAAGGTGGCGTGCAGAGCAACAGACGGCATCTCTCGGCAGCCTGAGGGACTCCGGGGGGCCAACATCAGCCACATTAAGGGAGGCATTGTAAGTGATGTGGCTAAAGTTTGGCACAGTTGTGAGAAAGTAGTAAAAGTGGTGTACAGTATCGGCTCATTAACACAAAGAGCTGCGTACATTAACAAGTGACGCTCCAAATTCTGCACAGCCACAGGATTAGCCAGCCTTTTGTTTCATAATCTGTGCACGTTCATTATGTGGATTCTTTTGTACATTGAGCAATTATTTGGGGGGCAAGAAGACAAAGACTTCAATTGTTACGAAGCTATTATTCTTATTACAAGTAGAAGTGTTTACAGTGTTCCCACCACTGGGTCAACACCATGCGGATGGCAGTCTGATATGACAGTTTCCTTACGAAGCTACACATCCTGTGTTTCCTCACTGCATCTACACTACATGCACTTAAGTGACTATTAAGTTCTATTTCTACGGAAACCACGAGACACCTAATAAAGTGGGGATGTAAAGTTGACCACCGTAGCCATGTCTACAGTCTGAAGGGGGTTTAACGTGAGCATAATACTACGTATATTGTCGATACGGAAAACGCAGGAAAAAACACATAATTGCAAGTCAATGACAGACAACCTATTCTGTTGTTTAGTTTGGAGGGCTTGTAAATGGTTTCTTTCAAAATGCCTTCCACTTGCATGCAAAGCCTTTACATGTTGGATTCAAGTGTCTACCATGTAGGATGTGTCAGCAACAGGTTGATACGTTGTCTCTCACTCACACTACAAATTAACCCCATCATTCTGAGTAGCTGTCCTTGTAGAAATATGTCATCATCGGTGTATACATTCAGATTAATGGCCAGTCTAAAATCTGTGTGTCTGCTCTTGATAAATGTGCATCACTTGTATAATTTCCTCAACCGCCACGCCCAGCTATTATAGTCTGGCTGTGCCCAGTCGCTGCTGTTATGATAACCAGATAATTACATTTTGAATTGGCAAAATGTCAACATCACGCCACGGTGTTTGCGTTCCCAGCTCACCAGCTCCCAACTACTTCTGCAGTCACGCTGGGTGTGTTGACATTTATTTATTTCCTGTATTAACAGTTTTTGGGAGTTCCACAGAGTTTAACCTTTTCTAATTTTGATGGCCTTAACGGCATTTGAATGTCAAAATATTCCAAGTTTCAGCGTCATGCTCTACCCGGTGGGTTTGAAACCTTGTTGTTCCCTTTCAGCGGTGCCCTTTCTGGCTGACTCCGCTGGGATTTTCACGTTATGCAGAAAGACGCTGCACATCGATCATCTGCCAGACGGAGAGACAGACAGACAGCTGTGTCTGAACTCTGAGTGACTTTTCTTCCGTCCTCGAGCAAAAGCCCATCAGTCTCAGCTTGTAACTGTCAAACTGCAGCTTTCTTCAACCTATGAGACCGTAACACACACACACATGTGCACCTGTGGTAATGATAGTTTATTTTGAACATCCTTCAACCTGTGGCACATTTTCACCCCACTAACTTCAGGCTAATTTCACAGCTTACGGCAGAATTATATGAATACTTTCCAGATATGTCATAACATCTCATCGCCGTGTCCTGTTCAGAAGCTCCCGCAAAAATAACTGAATCTCACTTATTGGAAATTCTACCTGAACCACGTCAAATTAAAAAGTAAAACACATTTAAAAAAAAAAGAAAGAAAAGTCTTTGACTTGGTTTTAATTACGCAAGCAAGTAAGAGTGACACAATTATGACATAATCACAAACCCGTGAATCGGATCAAGATCACCAGCACGGTGACTCCTCAGGTTGCACGTCACCATGGAGACCGATCGATTACGTATGTAACAGTGTGTGTGTGTTGGCATGCCGCTGACACTGCGGCAGCATGACACGGGAGGAACAGGCCTGCGGCAGGGATCAGGGATGTGAAAGCAATTATAGGTTTATGTAAACCACATTTACACAAGCCCGGCCCACACTCGAGCCTCGCGTCAAACAACACAGAACGTATCTCGCAGAGATGCAGACTTGCAGACTTAACCCTAACCCACATGGCTTTATATCAGCATTTAAAACCTTCCAAAGCAGCATTTAGACCATGATTTAGTCCAAGCGTGTGAGACATGAACCAAATTATTACAAATTATTATAAACGCAGAGACTTTTTTATATAGAATCAATTTACAAAAACAAAAAAACAACTCAGTCAAACGGATAAACTGTTTCTTCTCTGTAAATGTCTGAAAGGATAAACACTGACAATAAAGAACACAGTGGATATAACTTACACAAGGGGTGGTGAAGTTTCCTGAACCTATTCCCATTTCCTTTTTACATGCAAAGAGAAGATGTCTTATGACTCCCCGGAGAGAAGCTGTCAGACACGGCAGAAGCACCGGTGGGTCAAAAGCCCTCCACAGACCGGGGCCCCACAGGTTCTACCTGTTAATGAGATATCCACCATGGACAAAAATGTAAAAGCTGTCATTACAAAATGACACACATGGTCACAAGGTTTTGAATTTTTACATTACCAAAATATGTCTCGAGCACAAATAAGCCGTGAAGTCGATAGGTTTTAGCGAGCCACAGACTGACTCAGTTCATTCATTTCCAGTAATGTAGCTGAATGGATACAATAATACTGCTCTGTGTCCTATATACTGCAGCCGTGTCTTCTCTGTCCTCATTATCACAGATTACACAAAGACAATACACGGACAGTGAGCAAATAACCGCTCCAGCCCCTCCTTCCACTGACATGACACTCTTATACTTTACTGTACTTGTGACCCCAGTACTGTATGATCCCCCCACTCACAATACCTTATGTCTGTGATGCTGGATCTGTGTGTTTCCTCTATACCCCTAATGTTATATTTGTAGACTTTTTGTAGAGCTTTTTTTATCCAAGAGGGGGCGATTAAATGTACACATTTTTCTCAAGGACACTTCTACTGGATATACGTTAAGACAGTGTATCTAATCCCTAGACACCCACTCCCCCTCCCTCCATCATTATCTGCCTACATCTAAATAATATACAGACTTAGCCTTAATTTGACCCCAGTCGCATCCCAACCCCCCACCACGGTCTGTATACCGACATGATGCGGGACAGCTTGAGACACAATGGAGAAGTCTACGATGCCCTGTTTGCACCGTCTCTTTGTTTACATCACCCCAAATATGAAACATCTGATCGATCGTATCTCTGTGTCGAGGCCGCTGGACTGTGCGTTTTGACAAGTCTCAAAAAAGTCATGATAGAAATTGTCGCTAACACCTTAGCATACATTATGTTGAGCATACATTACCTTTAAGCTCTAAACAGCTCATTGTAGCTCATTGTAGCGGTTGACTCTTATAGTTCTCATCAACCCCTTTTCTAGCATGAAGCTATTTTTAGTGGGAAAAGCTTTAAAAGTAGAATTACCGCGCATTACAGACAGTAAAGCTTTCAAATGAAAGTAACCAGTAATATGTAGTAGATTATATTTAAAAGTAACTTGCCAACACTGACTATCTGGAAACCATAGGGGGAACATTTAGCAACATATAGCCTTATATCTCCCTTGTGAGTTGGATTGTATAAATCTTGACTCCAAATGAATGTTGCTTGGTGACTGCTGGATATGTAATTAAGCAATTGTAAGCTAACATGTTTACTCTATCAGGAAATACAATAAATTAATATCTGAATGTTGTGTTTGTGTGTTTAGGTATAAGTCAGATTTTTAGTAAATGTTATTTACTCAAAATCTTGTACAAAGCATTCCTCTACCATGGAGTGATTTTAGCTTTTAAGTAAATTTGTTACTTCTCATTATTCTAAAGTACCAATGAGATTTCATAGCAGCTACAAGGTCGTTTTTCAGGTGATAATCTTACCAAGATTAATGCTCACATGCCTGACTTTGGTGCCTGTGTTCTCATCGCTTAACAGATATTATGCTGACCAATGGGACAACCTGTACATATTTATTTAAAAACAGACACACATCTCTGCAGACTCTCTGAGGGCCGGAGATTAACGAGTGGAGAGGTTGAGTTTGGGAGGTTTTGGTGACGGGGCTCTCTATACCGTCTCTCTTCTCGACCCCCTCGAGTCTCACAAAACTCAGAAGGGCCCCAGTTTGAAGCACACATGACACAGGCATGCACACACTATCTTTTCCTCTGTCAGGGGAAAAGAGAGTATATAAAACATTTAATTGCAAGCTTTTCTACGCAGGGGATAGTCCTTGAGCGTATCTGCTCTGAGAGGACATATTTGGTGGACAGCTGGAGGATGAATCACAGAGAAAGAGAAATAATAGGACAAGGCAAAGAGAGAGAACAAGCAAGGAAGAGGTCCTGTGGATTCACGGTTAGCAAAGGAGAGACGGTGAGCCACAGTTTTGTGAATGGACGAAGAAGAGCTGCGTGTGTTCTTCATGTCAGTTGTTTGTTTGGAGCGAAGCACAGGGAAGACATGTAGGACTGATTTCAGTCGGACTTGAGGTCACTTTGCTCGGGCTGGTGTAAATGCTTTGCCGAGTAGAAATCAATGACATGTGTGGAACATTTGTAGCCTAATCCCCCAATGATCCACTTTACAAATTTGGAATATATGGTTCCAGCCGATCCCAGGACAGCTTTTTGGTGTTTAGAAATGGTTATCAATGGCTGGCAAGGAGATCATGTTTGTATGTATTGTATTTTGAATATCTTTTTATTTAGTTTTACATCTTTTTTTTTCTCAAATTACTAGCCACACTAGTAGCTTAGGGCTCTCAATGTTGGTTAGTCGTTCCACCACTTTTGATTAGACTGAAATATCTTAACAACCATTAGGTAGATTGCCATGAAATTCTGCACAGTCAGTCATGTTCCCCAGAGGATGAATCCCAATAACTTGTGATCCCTTCACCTTTAATTTAGTGCTAGCACCAGGTCAAAACGTCCACTCATCCCCATTGTGTTTTTTGGCGAAATACTCACACAACTATTGACATTCACGACCGCCTCAGCTGTACTACGTGTTCAATTAATCCAAAAGCATCGCTGTGGCATGGCATGGGTCATGTTTATTTCCGACACATCATGCAGAGTAGCTCGCATTAGCATAAATAACGTGGACAAACAATAGAGGAAGTAGAAAAGGTAATATAGAAGTACTAACAGTACTGAATGTGCAGGGAACTTTATATTAGCAGGTCTATACGGTCATATGAATGAGTTTGTTCCTGTGCATGTATGCGTGTGTTTTAAGTAACTTGGATACAGAGAGAGGCTGTTCTCAGGACCCCGTCCCTCCCCATTCCTCTACAAGTCCACATGTGTTTTATTAGCAGGCAGGCCGACCGGACTGTAAATTCCAACGGCGGGCTGGCCTGAGGATACGCACAGCCCGAGGTTGGGAAAGAAAGATCACAGAAAAAAAAAAATGACTGGCATGGGAGGTATCACCTCTTTCTTGTCCCCTCTCGAGTCTTCCTTTTTTTTCCATCTTCCCACTTCACTGAAGGTATTCTCTCTCTCTGCTTTTCCTCTTCCTGTATCTGTCTCTCATTATCTATATTTCTACCTCATACAGTTTATTTTATTTCCGACTCTGGCTTGCATGCACATTCTTTCCGGCTCTTTGTTTTTCTGTCTCTCATTATGTCCTTTTCTCATATTGTCTCTGCAGCTCCACCGCTCTCCCCTCTCTTGCTCTCTTCTTCCCTCCATCTGCTCTCGCTCCCCTCCTCGCTTTGTTTCTGTTTCTGTTGGTGTAGCTCTACGTTCTTGTTCTTGTGACTCCAAAACCACAGCATTCCCACAAGCGCAAACACTTATGAGACAAGAGCTTGTGGCTTAAACAATGGTTTCCGTTTGCCCCGGGACAAAATAACTCACTCTCCTCCTTGCCTACACACACACAAACTCTCTCTCTCTCTCTGTATACCTCTGTATACCTCTGTCACTCACACACACCCACGTAAACACACACTTCCACACAAACTCGCAGACACACAATTCCATGGCCCAGTACCTATCATTACAATTTATGTTAGCTTGCTAATTTTCCAGTCTCTTTCCTCTCCATCAACATGACAATCACAATTAGAGCGTGACATGGCAGGTCGTGACCTGCACCCTGCTGATGCCCCCTGAACCCTGACACCCTCCTCAGGGTGATTGGCTTACATACAAGCACACAGAGAGCCTCGGGGTGCTACGGTGTGCCCTGACTTCCACTGTATCAGTTGAGTGAGTGGGAGGAGAGTGCGAGAGATAAGGTTTAACCAAAGCATGTTAATCATTTAAGAAAGCTAATTTATATGAGGGGGAACGTTTTCTTGGGTTGCCAATAAAGCAAATTGGATGCTGTTAAATTTCTCTTTCCGTATGGAAACATGTTGAGTATATGCTTGGCTCAGCTTCGCCCAATTAATGGATGTCTATGGAATGAAGTATCCCTTCCATAGAGAGGTAGCAAGGTAGACCCCAAGCTACACATTGCACTTTATAAAGTCAATCATTTGAAAGAAATGAAACATCCCATTGATTCGATCCACTCCCTGTGTACACACATTAACTGCCACTGCAGACATGTGTATTTACAATACAATATAACTTTATTGCCCATTATAAAATTGGCCTTTTCCCACACCTTGACGGTATAACATAAAGAAAACAATTACACTTTAAAACCAAAAACGTTAAAGCTGCATTGATTCATTTTTCGGCCAAGCCGTTAACACACTATTGACATATTATTACCTCTTGAAAGTTATGGTGAAAGTGGTGTGCATGAGCCAGCAAATTAGTCCAAAACCCCATTCAGCTTTGTTTTGATAGTCCTTAACTCCAGAAATAAATGTATCGTTTGTTAGCTTCTAAATGCTCCACAGTGTTCAGCTAGTTGCTATACTTTGTCTGTCTGTCTGTCTTTTGGGTTGGTATTGTACAGCTGTTTTTTACAGCTTTTTTCACTGAAAACAGCTGCCTGCTGGCCGCAAAGTCAAAACAATGAGCTCAAAGATGCTAAAACACTGATAGAACAGGAGAACTGCAGAGTTGGGTGGTAAATGTCTGCCCTTTTCACAAAATATAGCTTAGTGCGGCTTTAATAAAATCGTCTAAAACATCAAACATGAACGACATGTACAGTCGTTTCTAGTATTACACTGCTGAACTTGGCTAATCACAACCTTAAACAGTCTTCTTTCACAAGTAAATTGCAAGCAGAGACATAGAAAACAGCATCCATGAGTTTTGGTCATTGTTGAATGTTACTGATTTTCCAATTTACCCGGAACCAGACAAAGTATTTATAAAGTCCTTTGTTGGCATAAAGTTTGTTCGAAACAAGCTGATTGTTTATCATGAAGTTTGTCAGTGTCTTTCACTATGTTACGTTCAACGACTTGGTGGAAACATTTCAGTTATTGATGCTATAATTTGCATATGAGGATGATGTAAAGAAACGAGGAAAATAAGATAAAAAAAACGGAAAAAGTATTTAAGACTACCTCTGAAAATGAATCATTATCCAGGCACTTAGTGGACATTATGCTCATGTTTCCACACTACAGTTGATGATATTAAGCTGAATCCATCACCTAATTCAATGAAATCCCCGTTTACAGGTCTTGGATACATGGGAGTCAATCGGAAAAGAAGCAATAGCTCGGAGGTAAAAGCGTCTCTTGAAGAGTTTACGAGTGGTGACGCCATTGTGCTGTGCAGTTTAATTACCTCTCTACCACCACGCCTGGTTCCCATTATGTCTGCTAACAGCCAGCTCTCCTCTGCGCTGCTCTCCACCCCGCTGCCTTGTCCTCAGTTGGCATCTCTTTCACCGCAGAATAAATACTCATCTCAACAAGTTTTTCACTCCAGCATTCAGACTTACAGTCCGGTTTTCACCGCCATGAGAGAAAATGATTGCCAGCAGAGTTATAAAGTTACACTTCTTTAATTTAAATGAAATTGGTTTGAAGAGGTTTCTACTGCTGCACATGGTATATTTATGTAGAATGTCAGTCACAATGGGATACCTGGATCATGCTGTGCTATAAACAGCAATAATCAGTGTGTTTTTCCATATGAGGAACTTGGCACTGGAACAGGCGTTGAATGTTGTGCATGTGTTTGAAGGTTAAGGTTTGACAGTTCACTGGCACTCACCCAAAAAGGTGTTCAGATGGACAGTATGTGGCTCCAACGTACATGCATGTGAATTGAACGGCATATTCATGCCATATTTTTCTTTTTCCCCTCGCAGCTTCAGAGACAGGATGTGGACAAAGTGTTATACCACTAAGCTAAAGACAAACAGCAATGAGGAGTTAAATCAAACCGAGGGGATTTAACACAGGCCTTTAGGAGAGGATGTGGTCACAACATCCCCTCTCTGAAACAAAATAACATTGTACCATACATTATCTGAATGACGTATGTAATGATGTTTTCTAAAGATGCTTTTGTGTTCAGAGTTTTGGGACAATGAACATTTGTCTTACTTTCCGATGCATGGACCTGTGTTGTCTCAGTATGAGTGAGCACGATGTATTGTGTAGAGAATGTGCACCATGTTGTCTGTTGATTGTTCATCCAATTTGGTCCAGACTGATATATCTCAAAAGCTATTGGATGGGATGTCATGAATCTTGTGCAGACATTCATGGGCCCAAGATGATGAACCCTTTTGTCTTTGGTGATGCCCTGTCTTTTCCTCTTGAGACACCAGGTTGACATTTTAGCTGCTTTGAATAAAATGTTTCGACAGTCATTGGATACATTGCCAAGGTATTTTGGACATGGATGAACCCTAATGACTTGGTTGATCTCATGCTTTTTTATTTAGCAAGTCAAAGTGTTCACTTATCCAGTGAAATATCTATATATTTAGTACATCCATTCTTGTTCCTCTCAGGATAATAATGTTCCTGCTGCTGAACACACAAGTGAGTACAGAGGTGAGGATGTGCAGGTATTTTGCAGAGAGGACAAAATGCTCCATTTAAAATAATGCACATAACTCTGTTTCTCATTAAATACCCTCAGCTGGGGGGAATCTCATGAAGCACACTGTGAAATTACAAAACTTTTCCACAGGTTAATGAACTGGAAGAGAGCCCCAAGTTAATACACTGCAACGAATTGCAAAAATAATTCCTCCTGTACGGCAGAAAAACTCTTTAGTAGGAAGGGATGTTTGGCAATGACTCTCACTTGCCCAAGTCATCTCCTGCTGCCCCTTTAAGAGGCAACACCCCACTGTCTCATTACCTGCAGGGCTTTAGGGTGAAGAGGATGTGGTCTGCTTAGCCAGGATTTACTAATGTTTTCCCCCAACACAATGTGCAGACTCCAGCTGTGGGCAGAGACACGCAGGTTCATGTACTTCCACATGTACATACACACACGATTAGCCCAAGATGACCAATCAGGCACTGCATGCCAAACGCTGACCTCAGAGTTGCATGTGGGGAATGAAAAAGACAGATTATATAAAAAAAAAAGAAAAAAGATAAGAGCCTCAGATAGACAGAGAGAGGATGGGGTAAGTCGCCGTGCCACCATGTCCTGGCCTGTAAACTCTTATCACAAGTAATTTCACACACCGTAGTACATTATTATTATTCAACTGTGAATGTGCGTTTATCAATGTGAGTGGGCGTGCATGTGCAGGCTGCCATTAGTTGGTGTACCATTGCTTTGCATTACAGTGTCATGGTGGGGTCAGCCAGCAGTGTGTGCAGACACGGGGACATAACTCATATACCCACATGCAGGGCGGTTACACTGTGAACAGTTGGATTTACACTGTGAATCGGGGTGTCACAGGGCATTTCCTGGCTCTTTCTCATCTGGACTGAGAGTGGGAGAAAGACACAGGACATGAAAGAGGTAAAAAAAAGGCTAAAGGTGGAGCAAGAGGGTAAGAGAAAGGGGACTCAAGTAGGAGCGCAGAATGTGAAAAATGGGGCAGAGTAGTGCAGTGTGGGAAAGAAAGGGGGGGGGAAGATACAGTATGATTAGTGTTTAGCTTTAGCTCTCTTTGTAGCTTGTCCAGGCCATCTCCTTATCTGGGTCGGTGCCACATTCCAGCCAAATACATCACTATGTCTCCTCTCTCTGTCTCTGGGATGCTGCTTATGTAGCCATTATCTCTTTGATTTGGTGATAGATGTCCAGCAACACTCTTTCCAGTTAATTACAGGCTAGCTAACCTCCCCTAGGTCAGTGTAACTAGGCTGTCTTGTCAAAATAGTGCGCCTTAAGCCCAAATGTCCAAATAAGTGTTCAGTTCGGAAAAAAAAGGTTTGAAAAAGCAGGTCACAGACATTGCAGTTTTCACATGATAGCAACTAATCGCCATGAACTCCCTAAATATGAATTATTAGCAGCAATTTCTATGAGTCACCGGAGATGTTGCCAAATTTTGAAAAAGGTCAGTCACGCCTAATGCAACATTTTGAAGCAATCTAGAAGTGGAAGCTAAGTGGGAAATGTGGTCTCTGTGCCGGATTGTGATTACACTCGAGAGCTCATCACTCATTCGCAGGCGGTGAAATGTAGCCGTGGGCAGAAGGACCAGCTTGACCCTGCAGTCGTCTGAATAATTATCCGAGGGAGAAATGTCTGGTTTGGTACTTGGGATGGAGGAGGAAGGAAACAAAGGGAGAAAACGTTGAGAAAGAAAGAATGAGAGACAGAGAGATAGACTAATGGACTGGGATGGGCTCTAATACGTCTGCAGGTAGGGCTGATGTTATCTCTCCGGCATGCATTTTCCTCACCACTGTGGACATTAAATCGCTCACACTGACTCAGAAATGCCCGAGGACGTTGGCCTTCCACAAAAGCTAAATCTTTAACTTTACACTACGTATACAGTGCAGAACATGTACAGTTTAAGACCTTAGCAACCTGACTACGAGCAGCTGTTTTGTAGGCTACAGTAAAAAAGTTTGACATTTTGTGTGCATAGCTGGAATCGATATTTATTGTTTCTTCATAATTTCACTTGAAACGGTTTTGTACTAAAGTTCTTAATAAAATTAGAAAATAGTACTTTATTTACAGAAGATGTTGGCCACATCGCCCAGAATAGAAAGAATCAGATCGGTTGCTGATGGATGATTGTCATAAGAAGTTGAGTTTGTTGTTTAGTGATTTTTTTTTTAAGAAAGTTGTTAATCATTAACACATTGGCTGAGTTTCCCTTGTCACTCATCCGATGAAGTGAATGGACTTCCGATGACTTGCTGTTGGTGTTGCTTGCAGTGTGAACCTGGAGCTCGGCCTTGTGTCCACGAGGGACCTCTTTATTTTCGACAGATGATTGGGGGAAGTGTAAGTCATCATGTCATACGTGACTTACATTTTGTATGTTCTCTGTGATAAGTGTATGGACTGCCAAGAACAAACAAAAACGCTTTCTTTTTTGCTCAAGAGAAGGGGGGGATACTGTAGCATTGTATAGAGATTCCCATCGTATTCTTACAGGGTTTCATCCCACCACAGGATTTTGGCTCGAAACCACTTCTCATTGTAACACATAAGTCAATAAGGACACATTTGGGGGAACAACATCTATGTGTTTTTTTTCAAGTCATGGCTCGCAGGAAAGAGTTGTGAAAATGCTTTTCACATCGGCCCAGACCTCCCGCTGGTTTTCTGAGTAAGTGTGGAAAGGCCCATCGGAGAACACTTTGGAGGGCAGTATTTCATCCCTTCAGTCAATTTTGAATGCTAAACTTCTGCCCAGAAACTATGTGCGTGTATGCAAAATTAATAAAGAATGAGGGAGAGAATAACGGGGGGCCGAGGTGGATAAAGACGAGATCATTTAGAGCAAGAGAGGAGGGGGGGGAAAACCCCCGAATCAAGACAGTGAACCTTTTATTGCTTTGATTTAAGAGGTTGTTATCCATCCAATGGGAGGAGGATGTGGTTTTTATAAGGCAGAGCAGTAAAAGTGAGCTGGATACCTGAGAGCACTTTAAATCAATAAAGAGATGTTTGCACGGCGGAATGAGGATGACACTCACATGCCGGGTCATAAAATTTGAAATGTGACTTTTTGCAATCTTGCATGATTCAGGAAACTGAAGTTTTACTTTGCACTGTGAATCCTTTGGTTAGCTTTTACCTTCATACTAATCGAATGCCAAGGCCAAGATGCACCGGAAATCTTTCGTACGGGGGAATAAATGAGCCGGAAAGAAATGAACACCGGACCATAAACATTGCAGGCTCATACACAATGATAGTGGCACAACAGAATAACACCATATGATTCATGCAACACGGCAGTAGGCATGTAGCAGGGCTGGGTAATATACACGCAATGTCAGCTGCTCTTTCCCTATGTGTTGTTTTATAGCTTCACCATTCATCTTCCCATTCACACAATTATGCGCTAGCATTTGTCCCTGTTGTGTTGAAGGACGCCATAAATCTGACCACTGAGTGCGTTTGTGTGTGTGCACTTATGTGTGTGGCTGTGTTAAGTTACAAAACAGGAATTATGTGACTAAATGTGTTTTCCTCTGATCCTCCAGTCACATTATCCACATCAATCGGTTACCTAGCAATGCCTTTCAACGGTACGATGCTCATTTGTCCATTCAAACACAGTTTTGTTTTTAATGACGCCGAGGCCCATAATTGTTTTAAGATGCTCTCTTGTGCTTTTTGGCCATGTTGAGATGCTTAACGACAAATATCCTGAACGCTTTGAAGAGCACAGAGGGCTCAGGGAAATGGGAACGGAGGAATTTAGTTGAACATTTGAGAGGAACCAAATAAAGTGCTGCAGAACAGATTTACTTGCGGCATTAAATAGAGAGGTACACAGTGTTGCAAAATACCTACATTGAACCCTTCGCTGCTTTATCTGTATATCATTTGTTTCAATCTCACCTCTTTGAATCTGTCTCTCTGTCTGGATTTGACACCTATGGTATACGACGTGTTTCCTTTTCATATCTGCATGTCAGGAACACAGGCTTTCACAAAGATTCACACTGGTGACTTTCAAATAGAGAACAGGCGGATTTCGCTCTCCCTCCTTTTTTCTCGTATTACCTCTCTCTCTCTCTCTCTCTCTCTCTCTCTCTCTCTCTCTCTCTCTCTCTCTCTCTCTCTCTCTCTCTCTCTCTCTCTCTCTGCCCTGGTCTGCGTGATCGTCTGGTATGGCAGGAATGTCACACATCACACACGCAGACGCAGCAGCCGTCACGGCGACCACACACTCTCGAGTTTACGGTCAGTTGACAAGTGGATTATCGGACCTTGAGGTACAGGGACACCAGGCACGTACACACACACACACACACACACACACTCAAAACTATCTAACACGATCTGATTTCAGTAAAAAGTGCAAAAACAGGCAACCCCAGAGAGGAAAAAGTAGTTTAGGGTGGTTTTAGTGATAGTATTCCCAGTCTTTCTAGGAACGCTTGCCACCCATCACCTAGACACAAATATGCAGACCAACCAATCCCTCCTCTAGACACTTCAAATGATAACTATCTCACTCTCCGTGTGCTTGTTGGCTCACAGTTACACCCCAGACACACAACCCCTGGAGCAGGTCAGCAGACAGAGGTCAACGGTCAGTCTGTGTACCTAATGAGGGACGGAGACCGATGGAGTTACAACACCAGAGCAAGATGATCTGTACTGGTATGACATCGAAAAAAAATGTCTGAAACATGGACACAAAAAGGATATTTCAGATGTTGTTTTTTTCTCATGGTGAACAAAGGCCACCCAATTTGAAGACCCAGAACTAACCGTAGACCTTGTGGAGCTGTTCATCAATTATGTTGATCTTTGGATTCATTCAGAGGAAATGATGCAGCTCATAATGCTTACTTAAGAGTTCAGCTTCTATATGATGAAGCGCATATAGCTCTCATGCATTGGGTTAATGCGATTTAAAGAACCACTTTGATAATATGGGAGTGGACAGAAGGATCATATCTGCTTCACCGAACAAGAGAGGGAGGAAAGCAAGAGATACAAGAAGATAAAAAAGACATATTTATGCAGAGAGCTAAATTAAAAGGGTTATGAAAAAAACCATGAGGGAGGGAGAGAAGACAAAATGTGAAAGAAGTGGAAAAACTGACAAGAAATAAATTCACAAGGGAACTGACAAACTACAAGGGAATGACAAACTGCAGCTGAAGCCACAATGACATTTAGATGAGACCAAGAAAATGGTTTACTCATTCAGCACTGCCTCCATGGCTTTGTCTGATATTGCATATTTCCTAATTGCCCATCTCTTTTTCCACTGCAGATAAAATGACTTAAATGTTTTTCACATCAGGAGCGTTCCTTTTAAACCGCGGGAGCATCGTTTGTGATGCCGTGTTTCCATTGTTGCTGTATCGATCAGCGGCATTACACCCATGAATGGTGACGTTGGATGGTCAGTCAGTCCGCCACTTCCAGACTGAAATAGCTCAACAACTATTGAATGGGTTGCCATGAAGTTGTGGTGCACAAAGAGGGAATCCTTGCGACTTTGCCGATCCTTTGACTTGTCATCTAGTGCCACCAGGAGGGTCACACATGTTTAGATTGAAATATCTCAACAGCTATTGGATGGATTGACACGGTGAATGTCATAATACCAAGCAGGTAGTCACGCTTGTTGATGTTGTTGGCCTGCTAGTTGTCTGAAATGTGTCTGCGAGGAATCAGCAATCGGGGGCTTTTGTCGGGGAGCTCCAAAAACTCAGGGAATCAGGGATGAAGTCATGTAGTGTAAATTAGGCATTACCTGGTACAGTCTCACAGAGCTGCTCGCGTGGCTTTAGACTCACAATCTTTTTCTTTTTTTTGTTATACATTTTTGCACTCCTCATTCCTCATTTTATGAATTGAATTTCCAAAGGAAATGGAAGCATGTTATTCTTTAAATGTTGCTTGTATTTATTGTGTGGCTGAAATTAAACCAGATTAGAGACATCTAACAGATTTGTGTTTTTTTATCTTTATCTTTAAGTGCCCTTGAAATTGTTTTGCTCATTCTGCCTAAACACGGACACGGCTCATGTGCATACATGTATTTGTAATTCATGCACAAATTATATTTATTTGTGTCTTTGCATTCATGCATTTGTTTCTTATGAAATAAAAGAACAAATACTCTACACATACACACCAAGAACAAGGCGCAAATATGTCCTGACTTATTGCTAAGAGCGTTTCTATGTTGCTGAGAAAGTTAAACATTTTCATTTATCATAACCACTAACAACATTAACAATTGCGTCGCCATCTATCAAACGCTATTAAAACACAGTCACGCTGCTACAAAGTTATTGTTTCTGCCACTGAAACAATATTCAGTGTCTCGCCTTAAAGCAGATTTATGACGGGGGAACATTTATTTTCTGGTTCACCCGGATACAAGATCATATACACTCACAAATATATACACACTTAGGCCTCTTTCGGGGAGATCCCGCTTTTCTCTCTTTCATAGTGGAATGAGTTTAGATTGATGAAAGAGGAAGAGAAAGTCACATTAGAGGGCTTGTCATTATATCACTATGGGAGCCACAGAAGAAGAGAAAAGAAAAGAAAAGGAGTGGGGGAGATGGTGAAAGGCCTGGAGAAGGGGAGACTGAAATAGCCTGAGGGCATTCCTCAAACATCTATCAAGGCAGCAACATATGATTCACAGCATTGCCAAGAGTCCCACTTTAAAGAACAGCCCAAAGCAGCTGCCCAGGAAAGTCTCTGACAGATAGACGAGCCAAAACCAGTCTCCCTCCGTCTGATGTGTGGAAGATTTCTACAGGCACGCTCAGACACAAATGGGTTAAAGAAAGAAAATGAGAGGCAGCAGTTAACAACTGTACTGACAAGCTGACTGACAGGGAGAGGTCAGACAAATAGGGAGTGTCATGCAGAGGTTCACACTTTAAAATGACGGCTGATGAGGAGACAAAAAGACAGATGGAGAGGGTGCAAAAGGTGACGAACTTAACTATTCATGTCAAGCATGGAATGCTATATTAACTTTTTCAAGTTTACTTTACGTGGATTTTATGTGATTATAGCATCTTTTCCATTATTGTGATGGTGTTGTTTTAAGCCCTTCGTTTGGTGGCGGTATTTTTTTGATACTAACACTTGGGGCAACAAAGAGGGGGCTTTTCAAATTCTGTATCCTTGAGGTGGAATCTGGCCGTCGCGACCGGTCTGACAAGTGAAGAGAATGTGGAATTGCCTTAAACTTGCATACTTACTAATAGCCAGCAGGAAGCAACTCCTTAAAATAAGTCTGATTGTATAGAAGTCTATGAGAAAATGACCCTAAATCTCTCTTGATTTATTACCCCAGGAAACATTGTAAACATGAGTTTATGGTCTCAATCACTGGTTTCAAGTCTTCTTCAATACAGCATGATTCATTTACTAAACTGTGGTCCAATTTAGAGTAAAAATAGACGGTACAATAGGTATGTTTATTTAGGGCGTTGACAGGTCGCGACCATACGGCGTTGTCTGGTCTGGGAGTTGTCCGTGTTTTTCCTCTCCTATCACTTCTGGTTGCAGAAACCAAGATGGCAACGGACAAAATTCTCCAAACGGCAGTCCAAAAACCAATGCGTGATGTCACAGTGACTACGCCCACTTCTGTTAATGCAGTCTATGGGTCTAACTAACTTGTCAAATTCACTTTGTTCATCATAAAACATTTGCAAAACCCATACTTTCAATATTTTAAATCGTGCAATGTTCACATCAATGTTTGGGAAGTTTCTTACCTGCCTTTAAGGACACATTGCTACATTTCTTTCTGCGACTCCACCACAACTGTTGATCGGTGGTACATCCATTTGTATCTTCGCGTTGACTTTGTATGCAATCGTGCCACCACGAACATTTCCTTCGGATTCTGTCTGATTAAACCTTAGGGGGGGGAAAGGGATGTAGTGAACTCCTGCCAGGTTTCTCATTAGGCCCTAGGCAGTCCATTTCAACTTTGTATTCTGTCTAAACATTTACATCTTCGGCATCTCCCTGATGCTCTTATCCAAAGTGAGAGCAATAATTGAGAGAGCTTCATTTCTCAGATGACCAACTTTGCGGCCAGCCAGAGAGCTGAAAGTACATTGAATACATCGTCCTAACGTTTCCCTGGAACAACCAGGAAAGTAATAGAATAGATGACAGTGGAATAAGAACCAATCTACAGTACATCTCAAGTTAAGTGAAAGTGATGCAGAACAAAAGAAAAGGAACAGAAGAGAAAAAAAAGGATATTTAAGAAGGCCAAAGCCACAGTCAACACAACCATGTTGAAATGATCAGATAGACCTCTCAGCAGACATCTTATCAATCAGGGACAGCAGACCGCATGTGTGTGTGTGTTTTAAAGAGAGAGGCATAACATGTGATGCGATCTGCCAAGAGATGTTTGTCTTAAAGCTGAGCACAAAGAAATGCTAACAAATGCTGTGGCAGAAGTCCGAGTTTAGTGTACACAAACTGAGGATTAACACGCACACAAACACACACATACAAAGATACACAACGAGGAGACACACACATGCACGTGCACGTGCAATCACACTGGGAAATTGCTCTCTGTAGGTCTGCAAATTTGATAGAGATCTTGCAGATTCAGGGCACTTAGCCTTGGCAGCTGAACAGACAGGGTGATTGCATCTGTGTGTGTATATCCACATGTGTGTGTGTGTGTGTCTGTGAGTCTTCTTGCTGGAGGGAGCAGGAAGAGACAAGAAATGAGAAAAAAACTAAAAAGATGGATGCTCACAATGATCTCACCGCTGAAAGCATGCAAGAAGCCAAGGACGGGCCATCTCTAAAAAACAGTATGCTGTCTTTTTCACGGCCTCCTTTTACGCCTCGTGAAGGTTTCTTTACCTTCTTTCACTAAATTTGCCATCACCCATATCCCATCTCTTAAAAAAACAAACACATGACTTGAAGGTGAGCGCACACAGACAGAGGTTGTCATGCTCCACATTCTGCCAAATGCTCTCTACCTCTTTGGGAATCAATCACTCTGACACAGCAAAAAGAGAGATATTTAATCCTGGGATTTGGGTTTTCACTCAAAATCCACGGGACCAATTTATCGCAGCGTGGAGCCACTCTTGGCTGCTCTTTCAACAAGGAGTCCTTTCTTCACAGAGAAGACTATTTAAATAGTGAAAGTCTGAAACGCAATGCATGAAACTCTTTCACCTGAATATCGTCATTCAAATAAAGATTTAAGTCAAAAGTGGTTAAAAAAAATAACCTCTGGAAAAAAGTGACTTCGTGCTGTCAGATTTTTGATCCAGTTTGATCCATTAATACTTAAAATAATAATTTGTGGACCAGTATTGAAGGGTCATCCTTGTGTGTGGTGTGAGGGAATATCTAATCAGTGACTCATTTGGTCCATAAAATATTTTTAAATAGTGATGTCTTTAAATTGCTTAATTCTCCAAAGCCCAAAATCTATTAATTTTACAATCATAGAAGAGTCAGAAAACAGGAAATACTCTCATTTGAAAAGCTTAAACCAGTGTGGCTCGTCAAAAAAGCACAGGTGTTGCTTATGACACTAACGATGGTGTGTTCCCAGTGAGCCAGCATGCAAAAATACCAAGACCCTGAAAGTGAAACACATAAAAATTATTCTGCCATCATTAACTTCATCATTACCACCCCAGCTTTTCCTAATGTGACATCACATAAAGTCCTATCATTTTATAGGTCTTTTGTTTTCACCCAGCCACCTAATGAGATGATTGAAAACACCTTCTGCCTCTTAACGACCTTCCTCCTGATTGGCTGTTGCTATCTGTGCGACAGTCTACTTTAGTCTCCAGAGCCTCATGGTCTGTAAGTTGTGTTGAAGATAGCTCGGTGACTGAAGCGCTTCACTCGTTCCCCCCCACATTGTTGCATATGATGCATTGCTTTTGAAGAGCCTCTGAAGTTTTTCAGACTATTTTTCTATATGAAGGGACCGCTCCCCTTAACAACAAACACTTCCTGATAACCCTGGCGCCAAAAAAAAAAAGAAACCTTTTCACATAAAAAAATGTCCTGAAACTGAAAGAGGAAGTTTTAACATTTGGCTCACGTCTGTACATGTTAATGTGTATTTTTAATTAGCATAATCTCATAGTGTGGCGGCATTGCCCAGTCATCAAATAACATTTTCGATCAACTTCAATCACCTTGAGATGATTTGTCCCAGCATTTGACATGGCAAGCTAATTAGATCCTTTTTTTTTCCCTCTCAGCATATTTTGTGTGCGTGTCTGACCGTGTCTTACCTGCTGCTGCGCAGATTTATTCTTGCTACACAGCATGTCATCATGGCATCCATACTAAGTAGATGGGCTTAATGGAATCACAGATGTTCCTCTTGATATGTTGCTTATTATGCAGGCAAGAAGGTGTCAAGGAGGGATGGAAGAACATTGTGAGAGAAAGGCTGGGATGGTTTTAAAGTGGGCAATGAGGCACACAAATGTAGAATAATTCCACTGAAAATAAAAGTTTTGCTCTTTTTGTGCCGAGTTACCAATGTGTGGAGAACCCTGGACGTCTCCGCTGCAGGATGCCACAGTTTATTCAGGCCCGAGCAGTTGACACAATACAGGACTGTGTTTCGAACCATCTGCAAATCAGGCTGTCTTTATTTTCCAGCGCTCACGTGGATCCTTCGATTCTCCACACGGCTAAATGCACCCTCATGTTCCCCCGAAACAGAACCCCCCCCCAACCACCCAACACATTGTCTGTCTCTCTCCCTCTCTGGGTTGCTCGTTCCCCTGTATTTCAGAAATTGCAGCCATATGTCTGAGGGGGACCCCAGGTTCAAACGCACACCTTGAGAAACAACACTATTATCTACAATTGACTTTCAACTTCAAGTGTATAAAGAGAGGGAGAAATCGTTCTGGGAGAGGGAAGGTGGAAGGAGAGATGGAGAGATTAAAAAGGGAGACAGACGAGGTTAAGAGGGGTGATCTCTCAATGTGTGCACGTATGTGTGTGCGTGCATTTGCCCCCCTGCAGTCGTCCAAATCCCAGGGTTGATTGATTGCCTTCCAAGGATAATCTGTCCCAGACACTTTAAAGAACCCCCCCCCCCCCCCACACACTCTTTCTCCTCTCCGCCTCCCATCCACTTCATATTCCTCTCTTCTCTGTCTCCCCTTTCTCACCCTTGTCTACCTTCCCTGCCCTTTGCTCCCCTAGTTGCCGTAACCTCCCCTTCCTGTCTGAGCACCCTGAAACCTCTTGCCCTCCCCTTGGCACTTTTCCAACCTCCCTTATGATTTGTTTTCTTCCTTTGGACACACACCTTTTACTGAAGACGAGGAGGAAGTGCAAAACGCATTGTCCAGATCCCACATTTCACCCTAGATCTCTATGTGGAGCAAAGATGCATGTGACAGTTCGCATGTCCAAAAGGAGATGCATCAAACTGTCTTTTTCAAAACTTTCTCTCAGTCTCCTCTGCTGTCTGAGAGGAAAAATATCACACTCTCTGCATGGTTATAGTGTCTTTAATATCTTGATTTTCTTCTCCTTGTGCTTAACCCGAACCTATGTCTCAAGAATTTATATGACAGGCTGCGTAACAAACCTCTTCCATCTGGCTTTAAGGTACGAAATGAATAAAACATCTGACAGACAGTGAGGCACCTTTTTACTCCTCTTTTTCTTGTCCTCGTTGTCCTTTTCACCCTCCCACCAATAAAGAAGTAAAGAACACAAGAAAGTACCTTTGGGTGACACATAAAGTTAAAGTAGCAGCTGAAACTTTGGGGTAAACAACGCAGAGTCTACAGTCATGCTAGTGACTCTGCGAGGCTGTACTTATGCACAGCATGGTACCATAACCATGGCAATGTTCACATGCTGATTTTTGCTATTTTCGTTTTATGTTGGCGTGCAAACATTTGTTAACTAGAATCGCACTTGCAGAGCCCATGTGTCCGCTAAGGCCAAATGTCCTGTCTGGCAATGATCATAAAAGTGAACAATATTTTGTGTATCCGCCCTGTTTTTTTGATCTGCAAAATATAATGGGTGCGTCCGTGGCCCATGCTATGCCCTTCAGGCAAGTTGGGTCACTTGTTTTTCTGTTATCAAAGTCGGTAGGATTCATCATCTGGGAACCATGAATATCAAATTCTGTGCCAAATCCTCCAGTAAGACGTTCACACATTCCACTGGGTAAAACTGTGACCAGCTGGTGGTGCTGGAGCGAGGAGGTATTACCAAATTCATTCAGGTTCATCCTCTGGCGATCATGGCTGTCCACGCAAAATTCCAGGGCAATCCATTGAACAGTTGTTAAGCTATTTCAGTCTGGACCAAAGTAGTGGATTGACCGTCTGACAGGCCGAAATTGCCATCCAACATAAAAAATAGATGATGGAAGCCGATCCTATGTTTATCTAATTCAAAATGCCACCCTCTCTCTGCAAAAACCCAAATCTACTCTAAACGCATGCAGACATGCAAGCATACCTACCACCTGAAGCATAATTTAGTCCAGCACAAAGAAACTAGACAACAGGAACTGTTCAGACCGGCTCTGATTCAGCCATAATAGAGCTAATAAACACTGTGTTCAAAAGCAAAAGCCTCATTCATGGCAAAGGGCCTCAGTACTTACAGCAAGGCTAATTGTGAAAATGATGCCCTGTTTCCCTTGAACTCCTCCTGAACCTGCTCACAGCATTCAAACGATGCCCCTGTGTTTGTGCTTGACCCCTGCGTGAAAAACAACTTCCCCGAGCCACCCTTGGAAAATTGCAGGGTATGAGCCAAGCTAGCCGTGAGCACACATGGCTATCGGCTGCTGAAGTGTCTGCAGGGAGAGAAAACACATTGTTGCCATTAGCGTGCGACTCTTCCTTTAACAAACGGCTGATCTGTTGTGACACGCTCTTCCTTTCCCCGGTGGAACTGTGACAGGGTGGTTGCAGAGAGAGGCGGCTGTCGGCTCGGCTCTGCTCGGCGAGCTTCAGTCTGTTGTCGATGAGATTTGTTAAAGGGTAATTTAAGCTTGTTTATTAACTGCAAGGGTAGGTTTTGTTTGACAGAGCTACAGCCACAAACTCTGAAATAATTATTAGTGGAGTTTTTTTTTCCCTAAAAAAAGTTTGTCTCTTCGTTAGGGAGTCTTTATACTCAAACAACTGCACTTTTTTGTTACACATTTACTATCTGATAATACAAATGTTGACTTTTGGAGAACATACATTTTGCTGAGCTTGATGTCAGCATGTGTTGCCATTAAAATGTCATTTAAAGATTTGCATGCAAACCCTTAATTCATTAAACTCCACCTACCAGGTGTGCAGGATGAGTCACATGGAATGCATTGACTGTTAATTTTGCTCCGAAATGATAAAAGAAATCCATAATTTGAAAAAGAACTAAATGGCAGCTGCGCTCTCAAAATGATTCACACTGAAGCACAAAATGAAAGCACACTGAGGTTCTTAAGTAGACCAACCAGCAGGACTTTTTTATAGGCTGATGTTAAAATCGTTTGACAAAGATTTCCTTAACAGGAATGTTAATGCGCACATGTGCTTTCAATTTTTTAGGACATTAACTTGAAATTCAAAAAATACCGATGGAGGCTTCCATCCTCATCCCATATGTCAAGTATCTCCAAATACACAGTAAACAAATTATATGAGCTGTTACTTTAATGCCACAAAGTACTTTCAAGTGTAGGTGTCACTCTTGTCAGATGGAGGATATCTCATCTTGTTATGGACCAGCATTTAGTCTAAAGCAGACAGGCTCAGAAGCTTTGAGGAGTCGGATCGCAAGATAAAGCTTTGTTTTGGCCTCGGCTGGAAAGCCAGGATACACTGTAAAAAAAAGTGTCAGCTCTTATAATTTATTGAATGTATACGTATAAGTGCAAAGCCTTTTGGTCCTCTTTTTGTAAAATGTTTTAGTTTAGGGAACAAAATTTCATTTTCTTGAGAAGAGGTAACAAACTTTTCTTCTTTTTTTTTACCTAAAGCCCCTGAAACTTAAAGCTGCAATAATCAATATTTATGTTAACCACGGAGCAAATAACTACAAATTGCAGGTGTCGCTAGCAGTGATGAACCTAGAGTCCCCCCTCTTACAGTGTAGCATTTAGCAGCTAAAGTACCCTCGGGAGTTGGAGACCAAAACCGAGCTAAGAGAAGCATGAATATCAGAGATGCATCCTTCAGGTCGCAGAGACGAGACACCAAATGAATGCTATTGATGCTACGTGTCTGTCGGGTGTGTAAGCAAGTCATTCCTTGCTAACACGTCCGCCATATAAACTGAAAAGGCGATAATGTGTCAGTGTTGTGGCGTCAAGTGGCCAAGAAGCAGGTTAGAGCAGGTTTAGATGAAAATGGCTTTGGAGTCAGTTGAAATCATAACTAAATACTAAAAGTATTGTTTTTTACAGTGTAAAACCAGCAATATGTTGTTGCCCATCCCAATTGTCTAACACATGACGGAGCTTGGCAGTGAACTCTCCTATTACTCAACAATAACATCCATTAGTGACTATTAACCTTATCTAGTTTGTATTGGCTGGCTGCAGCTTTCACATGGCCAAGGAGGGGGGAAAATAAGTCGGAGGCATTAAGGCACTATCACACGCTAATTTAGACACATTTCACTAAATCCTGTCGTTTGGAGTTTAGTCTGGGACATTGCTCAGGCTCTTTATGGAGGTTTAATCCAGGCTGAAGGTGATGGCCTGTGGCACTAATAACCAGCCACCCAGTGACACGGACCACCACTTTGACAAAATGTCCTTTTCAGACTGAATATCTAGTGAATGAGATAATTTATTTGGTTTTCAATGAAATTTGATTTCTAAACAGCAGTTGTCCTCAATGGACACGAGGCTGAGAAGACCACCATCGGAACTGCACTGAAATCGGATCCATGGGTGGAGGCGTGCAATCAGGAAAGTCCCTTAGGGTTAAATAAGGCCATGATGGCCAACAATGTGGACATTATTGTTTTCCATCATCCCTAATGTCCTGTTAATATGGGGAATGTGTTCTTATAAGTTGGCAGAGAATGGCGGATTCCACGCCTCAGGACTATACAGTATAATCTGTGGCATATCAGTAACATGCAGCCTAACCACCTCCTTTACATATATATATATATATACACAGACAAAAAACAAAGCCTTTGTGCAATTCGGCTGTCTTTATTTTTTCTTACATCTCTTCTATTGTTTCATGCAGATCTGTCCTTAATCAGCATTGTGCTCAACAGCATTTTTCATGAAGAAACTATATGCTCGATGGTAAAACCTCAAGCCAGAAACGATAAACATCACAAACACGCGTTTGTGTAATCGCCAAGCCGTCGCTGAACATGTGGATGTGATGTTGTAAACTGGTGATACCTAGATGTAAAAAGGCTGATGCATGTAGGAAATGGATTAGTTACAGATTTTGTGTAATTCCATCTTTTTTTTCCCTCTCACTAATAAAGAGACACACACACACACACAGCCACTAGAAGATAAAAACCTAAAACCTTCCCTCAAAGGCATGTGTGAAGCCGTTCTTTCCGACTGTTAAATGGTCACTCCATTCACGTGACATTGCTGAACTTTGACGCCAGATTCTCAACCTTTACTCTGTCGATCTGTGGAATACGAGTCCCATCGGGGGTGTTGTAAAAGCACAGGGAGAGTCACAACGGGAGCATGAACATCACAGACACTTCATAAAACTGAAGGACCTCACAGCAGCGTGAGCAGAGACATGTTGTCCATCGCAGAAACTTCAGCGTCTGGCTTAACAAAATGAAAAAAGACGGCTTATACTGTCTAAATGACGGAGAGGTATTTCCTTTTATTGGAATGTTATTCGCTTTCTTGCCAAGAAGAATCCAGTTTTGATGCTATGCTAAGCTAATCGAATGCTGACGATAGCTTCATATTTGTAGAGAGAGCGGTACAAATCTTCTCGTCTTACTGTTTTACTATATATTATCTTTAACTCTGTCTGAAAAAGCTTTTTGACCTTTCTTTTCACGAGGATCTGATTGTCATCTTAATCTGGACGGCAGCCTGGTCTCGTCTCCGCTCTTATCTCAGTGTACAAGTGTGCAAGCTTTTTCGTTTCTTGGGTATTACAATGCTGTGTTCTCATACAGTCTGTGCGTGCACAAGGACATCTCAGGGGTGGATCATCTGCGTAGGTGTCTGCATCCCTATCTACGTGGGCCAGTTCTGACAGAGGCAGCGGGGCACGTGTGAGGCGAGATCCTGCCCCCCCCCCCCACCCACCCACCCTACTCTCCCATGCTTGACTGGCAGTGTGGGAATGTGTCATCCGATATCTTACCTGCAGCAGGACCTGTGAGGACAGGGAAGGCAAATCCAGCAGGAGCAGGACAGGGCCGCGTCCTGATCCGATCAAATGCTGATGGGAAGCTATAGGAGGGATGTTTGACAGTGCACTACTGCGCTGTGTTACGGTGCAGATGTAGGACCTTGGCCTATGTGTCAATTTAAATTCCTTAAAAATGGGAAACAGCTGCTCAGGTGCTGCAACCTGCCTATTCAGCTGCGATGGAAACACGCTCTTGGCTGTTCCCAGACCTCAACCCGAAATGAGCACCACTGGGGCAATTTAAATCAGTGTCGCACACTTTCAATTGAATCAACGCCAAAGTATACTGAAGCTGTTTTTAGCATGTTTTTTAGCATGGCCCAGCACTCCATTAAGACACATAGGTAGGTGATTTCTTTAATTTAGGGATTTCCTTTAGTCCAAATCAGTGATTCACACCACAGCTCTTTCCCATATGTAAGTGTTTGCTTTATGCACAGTTTTATGTATAGTTTGTCATTAGAGAATGTCAGCCATCCTGTTCAAAATGAGAAACACAAAACTTTCCCATGGTCACCTAAAGAAATAGCAGCTTTACAAATAAACTAAACTAAATTAAAACGGAAAAATCAATTAAGTATGTATATTATTTTAAATGACTGTTTTAAATCTCCAGTCTTGGAGTCTAATACTTTTCATCCTACACACTCGTAGTGAGTGATAGTGCCTTCATATCTAAAAGCTGCTGCTCTGTAGTCTCTGAGAAACCCCCTATAACATGTGATTTCATCCATTGTTAAGATCTATAAAAAAATATTGCTAAAAGCAAATTTCACTTTTGGATAAATGTGTATAAAGCAGATGAACAACACATGAGGTGCAACTATTGCAAAGTTGATTTCCAAATGGGATTCTGATGAATTTATCGCCTGATCACCTCATACTCCATACCTACATTGTGAGGTATCCATCTGTTGAAGTCATTGATTGACCCATGAAGTCAAAAATGTTGTCTTATATGTCTTAAAGGAGTAACACTATTTACTTTATAGTTGAATATGGCAAATGTGTGACTTTCACAGGCTCTCCAAACCCCAGAGGCCTGGCTTTCTTAAAAACTCATTCAAAGTCCATTAAGTCATTCACTTAGTAGAGGAATAGAAAAGACTGAGAAAGACAAAGACAATCTGTTCAATGATAGAGAAACTGTGTATTAAGGGACAGTCAGAGGGAGTTTCACGAGACCAATCTGTATCCACCTATTTTTTTTATCCTTAGGTCCCTATGAGACCTTCAGCACTGCTAATCCCAATAGTTATGTGCTCTTCACGGGAGAGTACAGGAATTAAACAGAATTTAACAGACGAGTTAGGGAATTTCTCACAAGCACACTGTTTACCTTTTCTAAACCTTATCAGCCATATCGTTGAGATAATGTTTCTTTTACCATCAAGTCTAAAAATACGCATGCATGGTCATTTCCCTTTTCTCTCCCTCGTCTGTCTTTGCTCCCAGCGGAGCTACAAGAAAAACAAGTGAATTAGGTTGATGCAAAAGCCTTCTTCTTAGGTTGAAGAAACCTTGTGTTATACAGTAGAAGCCCCAGCAGATGTTCAGGTGTATTCATGTCAGAATCTGCCTTGAAGGTTCCTTGAATGCAGGAAATTCCCACACGAGAATGTTTCCTTCATTTGCTCTGACAGATTCTGATGAAGTTCCTTCGATAGAAGATTACTCCCGTAGAAAATCGCCTATGTATAAGTCCATGGCCCTTATCTTGATAAATCGCGCAGACTTCACATCACAACTGAGTGTCAGAGTCAAGAGCTTCAGCCCTGAGTCATTCCTGAAATCCTGGCTATGGCTGACACACTATATGAGCTGCTTTGTTCACTGCCGTACACACAACTGTACAAAGCAAGTAGACTTGAACAGTGCTTTTGAAAAAGGCTGATGAATTTCACACCCCGGTCTGTTGCCAGTGTCAAATATTGGATGCATGGTTGGAGTTACAGGTGTTTTTCCACAATAGATGTAGAGTGATTTACAGTGGAAGCCTTTATTTTTTGTGTGATAGTGATTCTGCACTATATTTGCCACTCGCATTCAGAGCCTCTGCTTCCCATTGACGGAGTCAGATGCTCTCTCTCTCTCTACTGTGTCGAAATAGTTTATTTCCAAAATGCTAACCAAGTGAAAGACACAAATCATTAGCAGACTTCAGCTAGTCATTTAACAGCTATGTGTGCCAAACTTGAACAACTTTCTCCGGTGTGAGCGAGAGCGGCCTCCGGTTATACATTTCCGTCACGGAGGACGGCAAAAAGTTAATTCTTGAAAAATACCTTTTGTGTTTTTTCCACATTTATGATGCAGTTTTATTACATTTTCAAAATAAGCCTCTATGTAGTCATTTTATCTGTCTTTTCGTGTCATACTAACTCTCTCTATTTCACTCTGTGGACCTTCAAAAGAAATGGACTGAAGTCTGTTCAGTTTGCATCAACACTGAACACTGTCGGGGCTCTCTCTCTCTCAACAACAGGGGAAAAAAAGCCCTCCAGCTGGGCAGCTTATCAAGACCATGAGTAATCCTTGCAATTTGTGTTTATTATTTTACAAGCAGTTTGAGAAAGATTTTCTGTGACCTGCTATTGTGAGCGTTTCTCAGGCTTGTGAAAGTTTACCTCCAGTGTTCGTACTCTTAACTCAAACATCTAGTCAAAAGAGCACCAAACGCTTTGTACTCTCGCCCGCCAATGAGCCTTTTGACAGGTTGAAAATGTTGACGTTGGAGATTAATCCATTTGGAATAAATTGACTACGACGGATGTTCTCATGTGTCTATCTGAATGTGTTGAACTCCCATTGGTGATCAGTGAAACAGGCAGGCGAAGAACCATGTCAGCGGATAATAAGAGGAGGGCATGCCGGTCCATTGAGCCTGCGTATTTACACAAATCATAGCAAGGAGCTGATAACGGAGGGAAAATGGCTGAGGTGTTTTGGATCAGTCATGGCATGATTGTGTATTATGTACCTACAGAGTAGTTATGCTTTATCATTTCAAACATCTACAAAAAGCAATGTTCATATCTGTTTCTCCCTGTGTGGCCTGAACTGTTTTATCCCAAAACCAACTGCATATCATCCCATCTATTGTGCCCAGTTGCTTCTACTCAACTATGTTTTCATGTTGTTGTTTTTTCTTTCTGCTCCCAACTGAACCAAATCCATTTCCTCTGCAGAACAACGGTTTTAAAAAAGAACCACACGCACAGATGCATGTCAGGTTTTTTTTCCAGTTGCCCCGAAACAATGGCTCCATTCTTGGCAAATTTCCCCCTCGCACTAAATTCAATTAGACATTGAACTGTTGCATGCCGTACTTTGTGTTCTTGCTGCTCAACCCCTTTGTTTTTTTGTCTTCTCTCCCTCTGTCTCTGCCCTATTCACCAGCAGTTAGTGTCATTTGGGTTTAAAGACCAGCCGAGTGACGCGCCGAGTTTCTCTGGCGTGAGCACACGGTTAGCTATTAGACGGAGGCTATTTGTGAATTTCACAGACATGTGGAGGCTGCCAGTTTTATACGTTGTGATTTGAATCTGGCGCTTGATGATTGATTGATGCACTTTGAACGAAATGTGGAAGAGCTGCCAACGACCCCTTGCTTACGTCTCACTTTCCATGATTAAAACCACAAATAAATATGACTCAGTGATTCCGATAGATTTCTGATCTCAAACTAGTTTTGATTTTTTAGTTTTCTGCCTATTCTGAAATTAACTTAAAAAATAGTGGCCTGGAAGGTATGACATTGATCTAAAAACCCCATGAAATGCTTTGACAGTCATATAAAGGTTTACATGCATTGTGGTTTAATGGGTACTCGTGGTTCTTATGGTAAGACACAATAAAATGTTGTTTTTCTTAAGAGCAATGTAAAAGGAGTTTAGAAAGTTTGTGAAATCAAGTTACAAACTAAACAACCTACTTTTGCTTATGATGGTGATGATGATGATGATGATGATACTATGTTTAATGAAGTGAGAGATACAATTTTCCCACTTGCAAGAGACAGAGTACGAGTTTAAATTGTTTGTTAAATGAATATTTAAGCTTAGTTGCCCCATGGTGAGAGAATGTACTCAGCTGAAACCCTGCAGATAGCTAAGTATCTCATGGCTCTAGCTCCATATTTAGTATACAGACACATGGTATCAATCAAAGTCTTGGCAAGAAGACTATTTCCCCAAATCTCTATCTACTATTTCCTTAAGCTTTTACTGCAGTGTAGATATGAGGCAGAAAAACAGAATGAGAAACAAAGTGAGAGCGGGAGAACAGCGATATAAACTGGAGTAAAAAGAAAGGGAGTGGACAAACACAGGCAAGATATATGAGCCGTGTAGACATGATACCTGACTGTTTGTATAGACGCAAAGAGAGAAAAACAGCATTGAGTTTGTGCCATATCTAGTGATGGTCGGATATAATGTGTCCATTAGCTTACATCTCTGATGAATAGTGCTTTTACTTTCCTCAACATATTATCTAATGGTCCAAGCACGGCTGGATGTGAGATACCGTGTAGATAAGTTGGTGTATGGAGATATCAGCCGTATGCAGCCTATGTAAACAATATCTGTCATTCCTTTTTGTAAATCAAGAGCGAGGGGAACCGGAGGCGTGGGGCTTCGTATAGAGAGGAGGGTGAAGAACTGAGAAAGTGAAAAAAGATGAAGAGGGGGGAGGGCGGGATATTTAAGAGCATGAGGAAATAACGTTGGTCCCTCAGAGCTCCTAAATAACCTCTACCAGGACAGGAAGTTGGTCCATCAATCACCACAAGGACAGTGCTCTCTCTCTCGCTCTCTCTCTCCTCCTCGGGCACTGAACCCAACTGACGCACCGGTGCAGCTGCTCAAAAGTGGCCTGCCTCCTATTTTCATTCCGATCTGTGTATGAACACACACACACACACACACACACACACACGGACATGTTTTGCAAATGCACACACACAGCTGGGATTTAGTCAACAATGTAATTACAGGACTGCAGTCGGCCTCCTAACCAGCTACACCACTGGGACACTGATTGATGTAAAAGAGAAAGGCTGATGGCCAAGACAGGATACAGGACGGCAAACTTCAGCCATGTGCCTCTCATGGCCTGTGTGTGTAGGTGTGTGTGTGTGTGTGTGTGTGTGTGTGGGTGGGAGGCCGCTAAAAATTCCGTATGACATACAAGATGTGTGTATTTCTTAAAGGAATAGTTAGACATTTTGAGACACCCTTATTTTCTTTCTTGTTGATACGACTTTTGACTATGCTAAACACTATATGAAGCCGGAACCAGGACACAGTTAGCTTAGCTTAGCATAAAGATTGGAAATGGGGAAATTGCTATACGTTCTGTTGAAAGTTGAGTAGTGGAAACTAGGTGTGTTCAGAACACAAGGCGAATTTAAGAGGCGCTGCGTTTGCATACAAAGTCAATGGAAAGACGCGAGACGGCTGAGCTGCCACACAAACACACACCAAGGCACGCTAGCTAGCTAACAGCTTACGTCTGTTAAGTTAGTAAATTGGCTGTTTGGGAGAAATTCAGCTCAGCCGTGAAATTCGCGCAAATGACGCAATGTGGAAATTTGCTTTGCTTTTTGTCTGACTTCCTAGAGTGTTGTTGTCGCCTTGAGGTGACCAGGCAACCGCGGCAGAGACTCCAGGTGGCCACTGCTCCTGGCCAAGAAATAATTGTAGCACATAACAGCCCATAAAACCACAACTTGTTGTCTTTACATTACTGTTTGTGTACAGATTAAACAAACAAGATACAATGTGTTAATTAGAACTGTTTAAATGATAGCCAGGCTAACTATTTCCCTCTGTTAAGCTAGCTAATCTAAGCTATGAAAATGATTTCTTGGCTCCAGCTTCAGACTTTCTGCAAAAGAAATTAAGTTCATTTTCCAAAATGTTTAACCATTCCTTTAACTGAATATTGAAACCGTGCAGAAGGTCTAAACAATTCAGTGTAAATAACATAATCCCTATATGAGTTTCCATCAAAACTCTCTCTCTCACACACACACACAAACAGTGGAGGGATGCCATTAAAAATAATGAGCTTTCCTTCACCTCCCTGTGCTTTGCAGCCAGTCAACAGACTCTTCCACTCTGGCACAGAGTGCTCACTGTACCCAGGCAGAGGTTTAACAGTTTTTTTTTCCCCCTTAACTTTTACAGTGTGAGAAATATTCCCAGTTGTAGCGACTAACCCATTTATGGATCATGTGCAAGTAGTTTACCGCGATTGGTGTTGTGCTTGAGTATGTTAAAAGTTGGGTTGTTCGTTGGGTCACAAACAGGGTAGGAAATTAGGTTTTTCGCCCAGCTGGACACAGTGAGCAGCCTCTTTTTTTATATTTTAGCAGCCATATGTTTTATAGCTTTTTATGTATTTCATTACAGAAAAGTCTTTTGGATCGGTGCTTCTTTCTGGTCCAGACACAGAATTTGCCAGCGTTTCGTTTCCAGTTATAAAATTGTTCACCCAGGTTGCAGCATCCATTGTGCCACATTACTTGTAAGTCCAAAATTAAAGACTCACAATTTGAGGTATCCTTAAAACGTTAATTGTGCTAAAGCGCATGTTATGTTTCCTTGATCATGACCTTTGCAGGGAATGCTGACTGAGCATGCAATGAGCAATTTATATGACTTTGTGTCAACATGACATCATGGGAATGTCTCATCCAACTTTCACACAGTCTTTTTTGTCCAATGGATCCAACTGCTCTACATAAACAGGACCCAGTGATGCTCCCAAAGCACTGCAGCGTTACTCTTCCCATTAATCAATCTCATTTGACAGTCATTTTATGTATTTGTTTCCCCTTTCCGCTTGTCAATAGCTCAGCTGCAGCTATCAGGTCAGTGTATTTTCCACATGCAGGCCTCTCACATGTGGGACACTGACTGGAGTACACTAAATGGTTGACAGAGCAGCCGCTGGGCAGCACAGAGGCCTAGTGGTGATACAGTTCAATAACACTGCCCCATGATGAAAAGAACATGAGCTTTACTTGTGTTCTTGTTACATACATTCTCCCATGAAAGTAATGTACGGTATGAGTTACAATTTGGTGCACTGCAACAGCTGGTTTTGACTTTTCCCTTCCTAAAATTGCACCCTTGTTGGCTTCAATCCTCACAATTACAGCAGCAGAATCCAATTCAAGAGCCTTTGTGCACCTACACAGAGAACGTCACTTAAGTGCATCAGTTAAATAAAATCCTTTTAAATAAATGTCTGCAATGTAACTTTGGGAGCTTTAAAGAAAACACTGGACATCCTAAAGACTAAACAGAGGGTATTCACATTAATGCGGCAGCTTGAAGGTAAAGAGGCGCATACTGTAAAAGACAAGTTCAAAACAGCAGGGGGGGGGGGGGGGGTGTTTTCTTTTGCTGAGATTAGTCAAAATGTATTTTGACATTGTAACAGCAGCGTTGCTTATGCTTCCATGCAACCACTCTTGACTGTGCTCAGCCACCTTGTGTACACAGGCTGTCACGTCTGGACAATACTCCTGCAGGTTGACAGGGGCCCAGAAAAAAAAAAACACACTTGCTTTCTCTTTCGCAGGCACAGACAAGCTCTAAAACATACACACAGGCAAATATGTTTTCAAAATTCCCTCACGCACGGTCACGTATCAGCGACTGCTCTGGCGAAAACACGGCAAACCACTTGCTCAAGAACTAGCTGGAGGAACAGACAGCTCAGGCAGGTCAAAGGTGGCTGGAATGCTTATATGTCTAATCATGAACGAGGGACTTTGTGTGTGTGTGTGTGTGTGTGTGTGTGTGTGTGTGTGTGTGTGTGTGTGTGTATGAACCTCTTACATTACCATGAGCTCTGAACAATCTGATCAAATCAGAAGATACGGCAGAATTGATGGTCACTCCTGCCTTCATCTTCTTCCTCTTCAAGTGCTTTCAAGACCAACAGCAGCTATTCCTTACACCTAGATGGCTCTCACACTAAAAGCCCTCGCAAACTTTTAAATCAAACTTTCCAATCTTGCTTTGGAACATTCAATATTCATGACTACATAAGCAGCAATTACAGTTAAGGTTTTGGAAATAACCTTTGAGGAAAGGAAAATAAATGAATGTTTTCAGCTGTGGTTTCATCAGTGATGGCAAAAAAAGCAAGAAAGGGTCAAAACAAGCAACTGACTTCAACGTTTGATGCAAATTTTGCTCATCACTTATTCTTATTGGTGCACAGAAGTATGTGACATCAGCTTTGTACCACTGAGCCTCGTCCACTTCAAACCAGTGAGACGAACGCGTAGAAAAACGATCTTTCAAATGAAATAACCAAAAAATGGTTCAAACCTTGGCAGGAAGCTCAGTATTCATGTCGGACCCCATGTCTCCTAGTATGAAGCTGATTCAGAAAATATGTTTGAAGGCCTTTAAAGGGCTGCAAAAAAATAAAAAGAATAACTTGGCCAGAGAGAGCTATACTGCTCTGTGTCTTTCATAACCCCCGGCTTCCTCCTCCTCCTCCTCCTCCTCCGTCTCTCTTTGCGAGGAGAAATACATCACTCTACGTCCATGGTAAATGTCTTTCATAACCCTCCGACTTCCTCCTCATTCTCAAGCCTTTGCTCTGCCTTTCAACTAAGCAAGATGAGTAGTGAAGTTGTCATCTTTGCCTCTGAAGTGGGTCAACATTTATCCACAGCCGGCTGGAACGGGATTCAGCCCGAGGATGGGGAAAAGTCACTCGTCCATTTCCTGCTGCGTAGAGGAATCATGGCAGAGCAAGATAAAGTCCTGTTCTCACTACCTGTAAACAGACCAATTCTGCTTTTCAAACTGTTAACTGCGCTGGGCCTTAGCCAAACAAGCACAGTACAATCTATTGTATTCTATGTGCAGAGCACAGAATCACAGTGAAGTATATATTTGGGGATGGATCATTCGCATTTGTAGGCAGGAGATTCATCTCATAATTAGTTCCTCTATTCAAAGAGAGGGATGCTGTGCATGTGTTTTATGTGTTAAAGTTTTATTTGATCTAAAACAGTCATTGATTCTTGGTTCATGTTATAGTTTCTAATGTAGCTGCACTTGTTTTAGACGACTATCATCAAAGAAAACTCCTCTCATGAAAATGATGTAAGCATTTGGCCAAATGTTTCACTTGTTAGATGACATATCTTGACTTGACTGACATGGGGAACCATGCAGCACACAACTCCTATGAAGTCCCATTTAATGTCAACGTGCAAGAACCTTTACGAAACGGTAAAATCGCTATGAGTGTAAGAAACATGAAGAAGATATATGAAGATTAAGTGTGACTCCCATGGCAAGAAACGCTTAATATTCTGTCATGAAGTGTTACTGCAAGTATTTCAATTACCCACTCTCCTTTCTGGTGGATTGTGTGTCATTTAGTAACAAAACTCCCCAAACAGTGAAGAAACTCATTACTGCTAATGTGTCTCCTTGGCAGACAGTTTAGCTTACAGGCAGGCACTTTATCAAGCAGCGCTACGGGTTGAAGACAGGCTGCATGTCAGAACCCACCTCCAAATAAAACATCCATTTAGTCGCTTTGCACGTTGCTTACAGTAACGAGTATTAAAAAAATAGCCCGGAGGAGTATCCAATGTGGGTTAATCATGAGGATTTATATGCTGTCTTTAAACATTCTCATCAAAATTGCATAAATTAGTCACAGGAGACCAAGCTGGCTCGATTTGCAATACAGATCGGATGTTGCCCCTCAGCACCATAATTACACCAGAGTTTTATGCTTCATTATATTTTATATTGGTTCTGAAATGCCTCTCCTGCTGGTGCACAGTTTCTTTTATGTTCGTGAGAGTGGATGGTATATGGCGGGATCATGGCTTTAGTCCCAGATTTGCGGTGTGATATACTCCTTAGCATCATTATCTTTTTAGTCATGTGGTGCAGGTGCTGTTTCCTCTCATCTTAGGAACTCAATATCATGACAACATGGCTGGGAAACATTCACACCTTTACACACGAGAGGGCATAACTTAGAAGACTCGGAGCTGAACTATGATTGTATGTTGTCTCCATCTAGTGGTGGTTAGTGGAAAGTACAATAACCAAAAAATGAGCGCAAATGTGAAGTGTCACAATTCTGTAATAACAACTGCTTCTACTTGTTGGTATGCATAGAGTTAAGTATACTGAAAGAACGCACTATGTGCATTACAACTACTGCATTATAGCCTTCATATGGTAGGACTGCATTGCTGCAGGATTGTTGCATCACACTGACTGCATTCGCTTTCGGTGTATCTCATAAAGTGGCAACTGAGTGTAATTCAACTGAATCCTTTAGCTGATGGATGGACAGTTGTCCCACAATGCAATGCATGAAGGAAATGGTCACAGCTGGAGACAAATAAAACTAATAGTGGATTGTAGAAAACCACTTTCAGAAAGTTATTAGAATGCCAAAAGGACTGCATTTAATATTTCTTTTATGTTTTGTTTTTTAAATGAAAAAGTGATTGGCTGCACCTGATCCTTCTCTCAATAACAGAAGGATATAGGATAATTATGTGTACTTATTTAGTACATAAATATAGTGTTATCCTGGAAGATATGACCAATTATCACAAATAACAGTGAAAAATAAATGTGTAAAACCTTTTAGCTGTGAGGAATTGCAGATTAATCCAAATGTGGAGGCGATACAAGTAAAGATTATTTTGAGATGGAAAGCTTGACATTTCAAAATAAAAGGGTAGAATTTGTACTTATTTCTAAAAGTTTTATTCATGGCACAAAACATTAACACTGTTTACACGGTTTAACATTTAGATTTGTTCACTTCTTTTATCAATTGCACATTATGCATTTTTCCAATTTATAAACACAGTCGTATGCTCAATACATCAACAACAAATGAAAAGGCTACTAATAATGTATCACAATGATGGGTTACAAAAACTGAAAACAAGAAAACTCATTCTTTCCTGCCACACATGTAGAAACACAACAGGACCAATGTCCCTTGACCTCTAGGGGTCACACTTCATGATCTCTCTGAGGCAGATGGTCGCATAGCAGGAGGAGTCCAGGTCGAAGTTTAAGGTGAGAGTGAGCGAGTCCTCCTTCCCTTCTGCTGTACTGCCATTCAGCTGCCTGTCACTATTTCTGCTGCTGTTTCCCGTCACCTCTCCTCCTGCCTCCCCACAGCCCGCTCGCTGCAGCTGGTAGCTGAGATGGCTCGGCGAGGCCAGCAGGGGGCGGTAGCAGCCAGGCAGATTCAGCTTGAGGCTGCCGATTCTGAAGCGACAGTCGTCCAGTCCGTCTCTGGCCAGTCTCTCCTGGAACCAAGTCCCCATGGCGTTCTCTGGATACTTCACAGTGTTTCCCGGCATGGGTAGTAACACCTGACGGGATAGTAAAAACACAGCAGTGGTGAGAAAAGTAGGAGGAAATAGTAGCATTTAAAGTGGAAGCATTTCCCCTAAACCACATACATGTCCCAGTGTGTACACTCCTTCGTGTTCCTCTTGGTCCGTCACCACATGGATCTGGAAAATCAAAGGAGGAAAGATCAGCAGCCTCAATGTAGTTTTACCACAATGTGACAAGATGTCCTAACATTTAGAGGGTGTCCTGCGATCAAGAGGTCACAGTGAGGGTCAGAGTGTGGAGACTAACCTATATTAGCACCTATTTTGCGTCAGATCAAAGGCATGTGTTGTCGCATACTAAGCACAATGTAACAGTGTAACAAAAAGATATTCTGCATCACATCTTAGATATCAAATCCTCTCTCGATACTATCCCCAAAAAACCCCAATCCCCCTCTCTTACCTGAGCCGAGCTGGTTTCTCCAGTGTCTTCCTGAATCCACACCAGGTCTCCTCGTCTGGCACTGTGGCCCAGAGTAGTCAGCCTGTGGGCCACCGCCTCGTTCCACACTCTGCCAAACACAAACACATCAGCATAGTCAGTGAATGAACTCAAGAGATGAAAGCAGGCGATGCCAGCTTCTTACTCAATTGTAACGACAATACATGAGAGGCACAGGTTGGGTTGTCTCCTTTTTTTTAACAATCACTGTCAAAGTGCAAATGTCTTCACCTCCCAATATGTGTTTGAACTGAAAGAAACTGACCTGCTACAGTAGGCGTGTGGGTAGAAGACTCTCATGCTGTGGGGCAGGCTGAGCCAGGCCTGGGTACAACCATCCGGACCTGTACCGTAGCGGTTCAGGGCCCGAAGCATCAGCCGCTCCCTGGCTTTCGACAACGGCATCAGCGCCAAAGACTCCTTCGCGTTATCTGGTTATGGAGAAGAAGAGGAGGAGGAGGAAGCATGTTGAATTCCCAGGTGCCAAAAAGGATTCACATCAAGGTCATCTACAATGTCTTAATAAAGCAAAACTCAAGTCATGGTACTTGCTCTCAACACTACAAGTATCACGATGGATTTCAGCAAATTCTTTGAAATAAATAGAGGAACTGCGTAGCTGCTGTAACGCAACCAATCGCAACATTGCAATCCTCTGAAAAATGAAACCAAAGTGGTCAGTGTTGTCCTAGCTGTCACCTGTTTGGATGAAGTGTCTCTTGGCGTGGTTTTGAGGATCATTGCCGTCTTCTGGAGTGAAGAAGAGACGCACAGCACTCACCTGACACACACACACACACACGGCAACACATGTCACAACAGACACTAACAACACCGTACTGTGCAGTCTAACAGGGCATAAATGTGAATTATTTGACAGGTCTTTCTGGTAACTGTGTGCAACACCTACCATGTCCTCCTTGAGTAAAACCAGGCCTACACGGTCAGACTGAACGCTCTGCACGCTCCCAAACCTCTGTGGTCCATAGTAGTTGACAAAACCTCTGGCCTGCAAAGAGCAACAAATCAAGGACCATTTTCAGTGTATTGAAGGAAATCAGCCAGTGCAACAGTGGCTCATTGATGTGTTGTTAATATATATAACAATCACCAGACCTTTGCTTTAAAAGGAATGTATTGGATTTTGGAAAATGCGGGTTTACATTTGACATAGACGGCACGTGGACTTTTTGATAATCAAATATTACGAGACCTTACTTTAAAACGGATAATTTGTGGTGCTTCACATGTATGATGTACATTATACTTTGTTCATCCGGTTTAGGACTAGATTTGTTTATTTTTTAGTATAACAGTAACAGCAAGCCTGTGACATTATACACTGTTGTCAGCGCACACTGTGCTGACGTTGCGACACTGGTCGACAATGTTCGATGTCACAAGCACGAAATGAATTGGAGGGAATCTGAATATACCTTGACATTCTCCAGTGCTTCATTTACCAGCGCTGCCAGGCGAGTGTGCGTGTCTGCACCAGAGGAGTGTGCGTCACCGGCCCCGTGGGGTCTGAGGTCGCGGACCACCAGGTCAAAGTGGTTCCCCTGCAGTCGCCCTAGCCGGAGAGGCTCGCTGACGGAGCGGATCTGGGACAGACGCATCCCTCTCTTCTCGAACTCAGCCGTCTTCTCTTTCAACCTGGTCATCAGCACCATCAAATAAATGAAGAAGTTGTTGATTTTTGGCATAAATATTGAGGCTTCAGAGGAAACTCAAACACTAGCATAAACCCTTAACATCTTAGGATCGTTGAAGCTTTTTTGTCTCGCCAATTTATGGACAGAGAAAGAAATTGATTCCCAAACCAAAATCCATGAAAGACACGCAGAACTACCGTTGAGTGGAGACCTTCTTGACCACCATGGACTGGTAGGTGATGGCTCTCTTGTCCTTGATCCCAGCGTAGGTGAAATCTGATGGCAGGACCCCGAGAGCGGCTGCCATGTAGCTGATGGCCTCCAGAGTCTCCAGGTTCTCCTTACGCAGAGTGAAAGCTGAAAGAGAGGACACACACACACACACACAACAGGGTGTTTTCTTATCCTGCCTCATTTTTAGTGATCACATAATCACATATTTTCCTTACTTTTTTGGACTATTGAGCTGCTGTAACAATTGAGTGTCCCTCCTGTTGGATCATTGGTGTGATTACCATGTTCCTAGAGCCATTTTTAAACAAGTCTGAATTTCAGCTTCATAAATATGAATATTTGCTGTTTTTCTTAGTGTTATGTGTTCGTATTTTGAATATCTTTGTGTTCTGAACTGTTGGTTGGACAAAAAAAGGCAATTTAAAGACGCCACCTTGGGCTGTTTTCTGACATTTAAGAAAATAATCAATATCTAAAAGAAAATTGCAATTCTACACCATACCAGTGTACACTTCTTCTTCTTTACGTTCCTCCGCCGTCCTTTTCTTTGGCCTCCCTTGCTCTCTCAGCCTGACCGAGATCGCCGTCGTCCCCTGGTCGGTGAAGCTCTTAGTCTCCACCAGTTTGCCAAACCTCCGGCTGAGGAAGTGGTGGACCGCAGTCCTGTGCTCCTTGTCATCGTCGGGCCCAAACGTATAGGATGAGCCCCGCACTTTGGCGTCTATGAACCTGAAGAAGTCCTCTGCTTCGTCCTCTGTCACCAGGTGGGACAGCTCCCTGTAGTCCGGGTCTTCCCTCACCCTGATCTCAGGCTGAATAGTGACAGTCATGAGGAAGGGGAAGCGGTGTCTGACGGCCCGGTGGACGTTTGCTCTGTGGTGTTTGTCAGCGAAGGATCCGAGAGAAAGCTCCTGCTTGGTTGGCTTTTCTTTGAGAGTCAACACAAACTGCTCCAGCTCTTCGCTGACCGACTGGCCTAAAATCACACTCAAATCAAAACTGCCTGGACTAGGTACGGTGACATCTAGCCCACAATCGGCTGCCACGTCAGTGTCCTGTGAGACCGAGGAATGGTTTTTCCACTTACATTCTGCGCTGGTTTCCTCGTATTTATCCGGGGAGGCACAGTCCGGCGTCTGCGTGGCCGCCGCCGTGTTAACACGCTGCCCGGTGACGTCTATCTCGGTCACCACAAAGTCTTTGATAAAGTTTTTGATGCTTCCGTGAAAACCTTCATGGTTCGATATGTAGCACACAGGGATGGTCACAGCATCACTGTCCTGCTTCATGGTCACTTCATCCAAAAACACTGCACAGTCTGCACTTACTCCCGTTTCTGAAAAGGGGGAAAAAGAAAAGATACAATTTTAACTAAATGTGTAAGCTGTGACTGGAGACAAAAACAAGGCATGCGTATTTATTTGGCACAATTCACACACTTATGTTACAGTGTTTCACTTGAATCTAAGAGAGGCAAAAATAAAAGATTGAATCCAATAATGGAATGTAAACATTTACACAAAATCAGACACAGAAGATAGATAGAGCTCACGCGATAAAGACATTAGACGGCACAGAATACAATAAGGTTCAAAGCCTGCCTTTTTTTCCCGAGCAGTCAGAGTTGGGGCACACCTTCAAAAATAATGTCAGGAGGTTTAGAAAGACGATAGGTGCTTTATTACTGCCTATCGCCCGGGTTATTCATGCGAAATAGCCCGTCTATTAACAGTAAGATGCGTAACCGACATACATCCTACCCCCACTTTGCTGACAGAGAGCTTTACGTGCTACAACAAAGGAACTAAAACGCGTGCCTGTATTTGTAACGGGAACACACGTTCATTGTGAAGGAATAGCCGTAACTTAACTGTTTGTTTACTCAACGAACCTGCACGCGGTGTGTAGACGAGGAGCTGTTGATGTAAACACAACAACGCTGAAACGATTCAGTACACTTCCGCGTCACGTGACTTTCATGTGACCTTTCTTAAAGGGACCGACAGCAGTCACGGTCCGCTTGTGAAGCACTGACTGCTATTATAATAATGCTCTGTGTGCTAATAGAAATATGTTTTCGGAGCAATAATAGTGTCATTAATAAGAAGAACCCAATTGAGTCTAAAATAATAAAATTGAGTTAGTATTATTGTTAGTAATAATAACGAACATTGTAAATATATATATATATATATATATAAATAACATGCAAATAAATGATATAAAATAAATAAAACTATTTCCTTATGAGGAAAATATTTTTTTTTATAAATGTGCAATCAACTGTATAATAGAACCAAATTACTCAGGTGTTTTAAAACATGTCAACAACAAACAAAATCCCATTCTTTATCACTGTAATGTGAAAATGTTTTACAAAGACTTGGAGTGTGCCATGAGAACAGAAAAGTGGAGGAACTTGATGCAAGAGCTGTCAGCTGGTGGTACTGACACTGGATGCTTTATGCACTTTCACCTACTTTTTGGTCCCACACCACTCGTAAGAAAGAAGTTGTTTTTGTTTCAGAGCACTCATTCTCTGGAAATAACTTGAGCAATAACAATTCCTGGAAATTACTAATGTTGTACTGCCAGATATCTGATCATCTTATTTTTGCCACATATCGTATCTTGGCTGCTTGAAAGCACTTTTACTGTATAATACATAAATTGATGCCAGGAAACAGAACACACACTTCCCACATTCATGAATCATTGATATGGTTCCTACAAATGGTGTACAAAGACATAGATCGTGCAGCTGAAGTGTGTCTTTTACATAAACATCTTATACTGTAACATTTGCCTATTGTAAGTTAGACTTTGGTGATCACAGACTCCCCAAACATACTGATTTCTTCGAAGTTTTGAACATATGAGTAATGTACTGAAACTTTCTCCAAGACAAACACACACTGAGAGCTGTGAGGACTACCTATGAAGGCAATATGTCATCTGTAACTTGTACAAAAAAATATTGCAGCCAGAGTCTTGACTGTAACGAAAAGAAAGAGAATATTTCTCCAAAGGGTCCCTTTCCTGACTATTGTTTAAGGTTATAGATCTAAATAAGTTACATAATGTCCTGCAAACCTTGGGAGCAGTGACTCCAAACTGCACAATGATTGTATTTAGTGTGGTACATGTTGCTAATACTGGTGGTGCTTTGGTAAAAGACACTGAAAGAGTCATCCCGGGAGAGGGAAAGGAATCCCGACTGCTGAGGAATTTTAGGAAAAGTTTCAAGCAGATGACACCTGCTTCACAAACTTCTGCTGCTCTTTTACAAAGTTCTACAGAGGACATGAAATCATGACGCTGTGAGTGATGTACTATGAATCCTCGTCTTGCTCATGATGCTAATGTGGAGTCCAGTTTGTTAGTTGGCTTTGCGACAAAAAACCCATTACATATAAGTTAATGTTCTATGGTCAATGTATTTATAACTTAATCATTCAGACATGGAACGATGGCCGCAGCAGTGAAGTCAAGAGACAAAGTGTGCAATCACAGATTGCATCTCCAATAAATTAACTTTTTGTCCCTGTGGTTCCATCCGCCCACCAACATCCTCTGAGACACAGAACGTCTCTCTATTCAAGCCCTAAAATATGTTGGAGTGTGCTCCAACACACACACACGTGTGGATGTGCGCTGGTGAAGTTGACCGGAACTTTTGGAAGCTCCAAGAAAGCTTTGAGCGTGAGGATATGGATGTCTGTTTAAGTGTGTGTGTGTGTGTGTGTGTGTGTGTGTGTGTGTGTGTGTGTGTGTGTGTGTGTGTGTGTGTGTGTGTGTGTGTGTGTGTGTTCATCATGCTCTCCAGATGTTTCTATGCTCCATGAGGAAATGCTCCACTCTGGATCTGCTTTAACAATTGAAATTCTTCTTGAGAAACTCCAGGGAACAATAATGTTGCAGCATTAGTGCAGCTAGATGGGTGGATGCATGGTGTGTGCATTCGTATGTGTGTGTCTGGGTCTCTGATGGGAGGTCATGTGATGCAGCCTTTCACTATAGTTCCTTTGTTTGTATCCAAGACATCAGCGGACAAAAAGTACTTTATGGGGGACATGGCTGAAGGCAAGTTCCCTCACAGAAACACACAAATAGAAATGCCGCTCCTTCAGATTTCGACTTTCTCTCAGCACTGTTTACTTCATGATCTGTGTTCAGATCAGTCTCTTTCTCTTTCTTTCACTGGTAACATTATCAGGTTTGGTAAACCTGTTATTACTCATCTTTTCACTGTACCAACAGATACACTGCCTCTCTCTCTCTCTCTCTCTCCCTCTCTCGCTCTCTCTCTCTCTCTCTCTCTCTCTCCTCCCCCACCCCACTCAGAAACACACAATGAAGTCACACAGTAAACTAAGAAAGCTGAGGGAAAAAAACAACACGTGTGTGTCGTTAAATTATATAAATGAATCACTCCACGTCTCCAACTCCACACACACACACCTCCACGCCTACACACACACACACACACACACACACACACACACAGCTCTTCCAGATGGGGAGGGTCTTTTACCAGCAAATCATGGGGTGCTGCCTCCTCCTCTACGCCCATGCAAAAAACAGGATGCATTGCGCAACAAGAAGGGAATTTTCTTTTAGAAAAATCCGCGTTACCCCTCTTTATAGCATTTTGATTTCTACTATTGGAGTTTTTTTTTTAAACCGTGTCCATATTTTGACCGGGAGTTTAAGCGCATCAACATGGGGAAAGTGAACGTCTGCTTGAAACGGAGTTACATTATCGTGACAAGTTTGATCGCGGTAAGTGTTTTCATGCGCATGACAGAAAAAAGTTCATAGTCAAATAAAACCAGAGACGCGATTTGTTTCGCACTTGAAAGTATCCATAAACCAGCTGTTGGATCAGATGCTTGAATCTGCAATTCGATGATGTCAATTGTTTTCAGTGCAATTTGTTAAAGAAATGTCAGTTTTTATTTTGCCTAATTGTTGGCATTAGCACTGCAGCTAAAGTCTATTGGAAATCCAAACTCTCTGGATTAAATATTTAGGGGAGAAATGGACATGATGATACTGTAAATACAAATAAATTTCTCCAGGACATGATGAGCAACATTGATATTATTACTAATGCTTCAGCATTTTTGTAATATACCTAAACCCCCTTTTGATAACATTTGGCGGAACAGGAACTTGGCATATGTGCGGTTAAACAATTACACTGAATTGTAATGTGTGTTCACAGCAAACATGCAACAACATCTTTTGTATTATTGATTCATTATATTTGTTTCATGCATTCCAACCTGTTAATTCGCCTTTGAGGGGTGGCTTTGTTTACTAACTTCACACTGAAAGTATAAAGAATAATGAAGTGTGTTGCTGCCGTTGCAGATACTCAGTGCCCTGCTGTTGGCAGTCACTCTGTTTCACCACGGACACATCCACTACAATGAGGAGGTAACTCATATTCAACATAGTTCTCCTACAACTAAAGGGGTAATATCAGTGGTTTTTCATAGCCTTCCAGAATGTATTCTCTACATCATAGTAAACCAGCATCAGCCATTTTGCAAACAATGTTACTGTATTTGTACTATATTTTATGTGACAAGAATTTCTGCTATACAGAACTGAAAGGGAACGAATGGCTCCCTTTTGAAATACATCCAGCAAAAAATTGTAAATATTGCAAGAGCTTAAATTTGCAAGAACACTGGTCCTTTAACTAATAGCTATTATTGAGCTGTTTACATGCACGTAACACCAGACTCAGTCACACTTTTTTGTTCCTATTGAAAGCTTTGAAAGAACACCATAAATCAAAATACACACATAAAGCAAAGGGTATAAGTCCAACTTTGAGTCCACGTTGACAATAGGTTTGTACACTATTCCAGCCCATAGAAGAAGTTCTAAAGCCATCTATCTTTCTAGAATTTACATACTTTGCGGGTGCCTTTTTTAAGCTCCAAGCTGTCTGACTGATATGATTCCATGTCATAGATTAAATCCTTTGCAAAATGTCCTCACCGAATGTGACTTGTATACACATAGAAAACCTGAAAGTGGCGATTGTGCTCGAATTCCTAATGTCTTCAAGTAAATAATGTTTGAACTTCATGTAAATACTGAACTCATTGTGTACAGCAATAGTGCTGGGATGACCCTGCTCTGTGTCGATGTTAACCTTTCATTCAGAATATTTTTACATAGTTGCAATCTGTGTAGAAACTGCCAAGATTGACCTCAGGAGTTAAAGACAACAAATCTGATTCTTCAGCAGCAAGCTTGCATGCTGCCCAGATTATTGAAGTCAGCTTTTTTTTTTTTCCTGCTCACCGAGCCTGCTGTTCTCTCCTCAGATCGAAATTATGCTCCCAGGCGTTTTTGCAATGTATGGTATTTCCATCATAACTCTGATCCTGGCCATCATTGGTGTGTATGGTGCTTGCAAAGAGAAGAAGTGGGCACTTATACTGGTGGGTAAAGAAAGAAAAAATACATACATTATAACGTTAATAGCTGTAGTATTAATAAACAAGTATAAATCTCCTTAATCTTTTCCCAGCATCTGATTGCTCTTGTCTGTATATGTGTGTGTGTCTCAGTTTGTAGTTGGAATGATCCTTGGCAGTCTGATTTTGATTACAAGTGATATTCTTGGACTGGCTCGGCGACCACAGGTATTACAAAGTTGAATCTGACATGTGTTGTCCTTTTCGAGACATTTCTTTTCGACCCATAACTATATACGGACTATAAGTAGCAGGCTGCATCAAAACTGCATTATTGATCCCCGTAAATGCTGCACACTGTTCCTTTTTAAGTCTCTTGAATTACTTCAAGGTGCTACCAGACAAGGATCAGTTTACAGTTAGCTCAACGCTACCTCACTTAGTTTGTGTTGCTACGCATGTCAAGCTTTCCATTCTCGCACGGCACATATGCACTTTACAATTGTAATGGTCACCAATGTACCCCTCAAAATTCATAGTCATTCTTTAAACAATCGGTAACAATCAGTAAGCAAAAGCTGGTCTCTGGATTCCAGCTGACGACGTGGATTTTGTCGGTTAAAAGGGGGAAGAGAACCTTTTATGTTTAGGTTAGAGCCGATAAACACACTGTTTAATCCATTCCTTTCACTTTTGTGGTTTTGGAAAAGCAACAGTATCGCTCTTCATTCACAACAAAAACGTCGCTGTGTTTTTTTGTTTGCCCAAATACATTTTGTAAATCGCAAATGTGCCTCCAAAAAAACAGATCTGTAGCATTTTTCAAATTGCTGGGTGTCTGATTTTTTGACATGACTTTGTTTTGTTATGCAGGAGGTTCAACAACTGAAGAGGCATTACCTACAAATGCTGCCGCTGAATAATGCTAGTGAGATTACTATTGACAGCTTGAAGGAAATACAGATTGAAGTAGGTAACCCTGCGCGGGTGTGTGAGTTAAATGCAAGCTTATTTTTGTTTTTGACTCACCTTTATTTTGAATCTCATACAGAAGCAGGTCCAAGTGCTTTAGAAGGTTATACATCAACTTAAAACACAAACAGCATAAAACAGAGTGATGTAAAGTGGATTCAGTTTTTGTAATATGGAAAGCATGAGATGTCCACCGATAGAATGGATGGAGCTTATGCTCTCCTGATGAAATGACAATTGAACAGAGACAAGGCTGAAAATCTAGTGCATCGCAGTAATCCACCATCCTTCCGTCTTCTCAGTTAGAGTGCTGTGGACTGGATCAGGGCTACCAGGATTGGGGCTACAACATCCCACAATCCTGTCTGTGCTCACAGGAGGCCACTAATCCATGTGTGAGTGTGAAAGACACTTCATTTCTGCACCAAACTCGTGTGTATCAAGACCCATTGATACAGTACTTTATTAATAGGTAAAACTCAATTAATACTGTATATGATTGTCGCTTGAATAAAGTTTCACATGGCAAGAACGTCAAAAAAAGGTCCGTCGACTCAGGATGCCTCAGGATGAATCGTATTAACTGGTGATCCTTGATCCATGTCTGTGTCTTCTAGGTGGAAGCTCCCAGGAACAGCAGTCTGTCTGAGTACACAATGATGAATGACCAGTACGTCAAGATCTATAAAGAGGTAATAAAACCAATGACATTTTCTACATTTACTGGTTAATGTGCAAACTGTCACCATATTATTAATCAAGACAGTTGTAAAAAAAAAAAAAAAAGATCCTCATAAAGATGTGGATTTTCTTTTTTAGTGTGTGGAGAGAAAGTTTTGAAACAGAGCCAGCCCTCGCATCACAGCCTGTTTCACCACCAAACAATGTGTTCATACACTCAGAGACTGGATAGTTTTATGTCTTTGGGATTGTTTTTAATTTTGATATTTGAGGAACAAAACAAAAAACATGTTATAGCTACTGATTGCACACTTAAAAACGTGTTTCTCAAGATGATGACATAGGGTATTCCCCAAACACCTGAATAGTCATTCCTCTGTGACTGATGTTAACTCTCGCCATTTATTAAATAAAAAAACGTTACTATTGTCTAAAGTATGCTAGCACTCTGATTCAACTGTAACAACTATGCAATAGATACACTTTTTCAATCATCACGTTACTATGTTATTACAGTAATGTGATGTCCCTTTATGTGACCTGAAGGGACCTAAAACAGATGAATCTCATGAATTGCAACATTGGTTTTTCTGTATAAGTCAAATAAGAAGGCTTTCTATCAGGTCTAGTGAAGTGCTGTCTTGTTGGAGTTTGCTGTATTTATTAAACATCCTGCTATGATGGGAGGGTGATACTTCTAAAATCATAATAAATTCTAAGAATTGTGCAAAATATCCGTTTCTCTTGTCTGAAAACTGGTTTCCAGCCCTTTTTTTGGCTTTTGACCCCTTTTTTTTTTATAAATGAAGCATAATGTACTCTTGTAAAGTCACATTGTTTGATGTGCTCTACTGTTGCAGTCATGCCTTCCATACTTGATTGCTTATGTGATGATGGTCATAGATACTGCAATGGGCATACTCCTGGGAGTCATATTGTTGTGGGTATGTATCGTCTATGTGCATCTGTCATGATTGTGCCCGTCTACCTGCCTACATATGTATCTGCTCTCCCCTTCACTATCTTCAGCTGTCTCCACACGGTGTGCAGTAATGGTCATCATGAAGCCCTCATAAACCAAAAGTCACAGCTGTTGACAAAATGTGATTTGAAGTAGACGCACTTAAAGAACTTCTCTTGGGCTCAAAAGTGGAGGTTTAAAGTTCCATCGTGATCTCAGAAACGGCAACACAAAAACAATCTCACCTCAACGTCTATTGAGTCGCTGTTCTTGTCATTGGTGGTACAGAGGTTGCCCTATCTTATTGGTAAAGGTTTTATATCAAAATTGAAAGAAATACCTGCACAAATAAAGACAATTAAATATAGATCTGTCTGTCTGACTGTCCTTCGTTTAGCAAAAACAAAGAACACATAACCGTCCCTCATAAGTAAGAAAAGCACAGGTGTTACCAATAACATTAATAAGGACTCTGTAGTTAAAAGGAATCCAGCCATCGTTAATTTTATCGTCCACACCTGTGCATTTCTTACTTGTGACGCATCAGCATGTCTTAAAGGAAAGAAGGCTATCTGTCCATGTGTTTGCTTTGTCTTTTCTGCCCCCTTCAGTCTCTTTCTAAAGCTGCAGCTCTCTTCAAAACAATGTATCGTCATAGGACGAAACATAACAAAAAAAAAGATGAATACTGTAGGAATTAAAGGACCATGTCTGTTTCTCTGTCCTTCAGCTATTGTCGGTGGCGTTGTGTATTTTCATCTTGTGTCGGCTGAGCAAGAAGGAAGACATCCCGGTGGTGGTCTACAGTACAGAGGCCAAAGCAGGCAACTACACGCCTCTGGCAGACTCTGCAGAGGTCACCTGATTGGGATTGATACAACGATACAAAGTGTTTTATGCTGTTTTAATATTTACCACGTTGCATGAAAACCATGTAACCTTTATTCACTTTTGTCATCCTTTAAGATGCAGTACATGTTTTCACAATGGGAAAACCTTGGGCTGGGGAAATGGTCAGAAACAGCACACACTGTGAGAGTATTTCCTTTGTTATACGCACACATACACATAAGCCTGATATTAAGTCTGAGAGCCGTACACCCTTCTGCTATACAAGAGAGGTGCGGAATAATCATGTAGCACATTTGTTTGCGAGCACTTCCAAGCAACAAAATAATTGTAAGATATGTAAATAGAGGAAAGATTTCAAATGAGATGGGGAAAAAAAAAATGTTGTTTTCACAAAAGCACTGATGAAGAAGTTACTGCAGACATATTTACATGATGGATGTCTTAAAGCTTTAACTTTAATAGGTTTCTGTATTTCATGGTTGTGTAGCTTTCTGCAATCTTCTGTATTCTGCCAAACTTTATGTAACTTTATTTTTAAAGTTTTTGTCAATCACATTTTAATCAGAGAAGCTACTGGAGCACTTCCAAAGTGCTATGGGACAGTTTTATACAATAGAATGTAATTGGTACGTGTCGGTATGAAAGAAACAAAGGCCGATACACATGAGATGTTGTTTTGCCCACAATAAACAAGAGGACTCTTTATCTGTGAGTGATAGCGCTTCGTTTCTTTGGTCCTTGCCGCTACAGTGCACCCGTTCTACTGTTCAAGATCTGGAGCAGTGCACGCTGCCGCTTTCCATTCCGTCTACGTATGGGTGTTATTGCATGACAGAGCATTTTCTAGGATGAGATAAGATGAGATAGGATAGGAGGAGGCAGGAAAACAGAAGACAGGAAAGGTGCAACTAATAAACTGTATTTGACATATTTTGGGTGCCAAAGAAGCAAATCCAAAGTTTGTAAAAACCTCGTCTTCTTTAGCAAAGCTGTGTCTCCTCTTACTCCCTTATCATCTGCATACAAAAAGGAGAGTGAACAGGAGAGTCCAAGAGCTTATTCTTGTCACCCTAGTTCTCAATGAGATGTCAACTGTGTAACTTCACTGACATTGATGACATCCTGTGATCAATCGAATGGACTACATGAAAATCAAATGTACCCAACCGGCCCCCTTTGGTTGGCAAGCTTGCATCCCTGCTGTCAAGTTATTTTTTTCTTGCATAAACCGAACAATGGTGGAAGAATTAGCAGAGTTCAATGTCAAAATACGTCAACACGAAAAATGGAGTGGAGTAAAAAGCAGAACATTTCACTCTCAAATGGATTGGAAAAACTCAAGTACAAGTACCACAACATTTTACAGTACTTAGGTAAACGTACGTTTTACAGCTCGAAGAAACTATTTCAAAGTACAACCAAAAAAGGGACAAGAATCACATATTTTATTCCTGCTATTTACAAAATATTACATACGTTCATTCCATAAATAACAACAAAAGAAAACAGAAATAAAAATACCATATTTAGCAAGATACTGTATATTAGGCATTAATGGTTAAAGTGCACAGGTAGACATTGGATCTGCTGTTTCAGATGAAATTCATTTTGACAATATATTGGTCAAGGAGACATTTCAACCGCAGGCAGCTCATGCAGCAAGTCATATTAGGAGTGATGTGGCGTAAAGGCTTCTTCGGTGAGAGTGGCTTCAGTTGGGACATTACAGTCTCTGCAAGAATAGTGGTGACGTGCTTTCCTACAAGAGTCTCTCACAACCTGTCTGCAGTGGCGTCGCCAAAACGTCTCCAAACCTTGAAATTAAACTTTGGAAGCAAAACGTTTGAGGATTTATTGCATGTCTACTGAATGTGCAACCAAACAGAATCCCTTCTCTTCATAGTGGGTATCATTGAGCTACTAAATGTGCTTTAAAGAACAACTGAACGGAGTGACGGAGTTTCAAATATACATTGTGCATAACGAGGCATCAAGACATTCTGTTGTCCTAATGAGAGCTGTGGCTCATTCCGTTGTCCAACCTGATTATTTACCCAAGAAAATACATTGCTCGATAATAAATAAATGATTATATTTCAATCAAAGCACTTTGTAAACACTGTTTAGGAAAGGTGCTACATATTGGTTATTAATATTATTATTTGTTCAAACATTATTGGTTGCTCTAATGCTGAAAATTCAATGAGTGAGCTTAAGACAAGTATGAATATTAAATACACGTGTTTTAAAAGAAGTTGGTCCAGTCGACAAATGTTAAATTAAACCCATGAATGGAGTAATTGAGGTACAGTATATGCAATTTGATTAATACCTGTCTTTCCAAAGACAGTCAAGTCAGTGATGTATGCGGGTACGAAGGAAATGGAGATAAATAATATCTGAGTATAATCCAGATAAGACGACACTTACTGTAAATAAGAAAATGCTGGGATTGGCTCCAGCTACTCAATGAAAACAGATGGCTGATTAATGCTTGGTAAGATATTCATTTCAAACAAAAGCAGCATCTGAAAATGTGCCGATTAATGTTGATATTCGGGCACATTTTACAAGACAGTCAATTTCATTAAATTGCAATGTTTTTACAGCAGTAAGGCAAACAAAAAAAAAAAGTCACTTGAAATTGATCTTTGCATGTAGATTACTTTTCAATATCAGTAACATGCATTAACAGAAACAAAAACATATGTTGCTATAGCACAAAATAGCCAGGATTTGGTATACATCATAATGTGTTTACATGTGCAAATACAAATATGGTATGCTTGATATTAATTTGAAGCGTGTATCAAAACATACCAGGTGACTAGAAGGCACCAGGTACATATCTGTTTGATTGGAGAAGCGCTATGAACTCCTGTTTTCTTTTTATCTGGCCCATCAGCTTGATGCTCATAACGAGTAGAACCACCTGGCAAGGGAAGCAAAGGAGTTACAAGCATGCTGCGGTGCTCAATCACATGATTTTCTGCTGGCCTGACCACCAGAACTCTTGTGTAATAAGTCGACTTCATGGCAGGAAGTACTTATTTGTATGCCTTTTGTATAATGAAAATGATCTAGCCGAAAATACATCAAGGCAACAATTCAACACTCTTTTTGCATTAGTAGCTGTGTGAAGTCCTATAAAACATATCAATGTGTACAAAAAAAAGGACTCACCCAAAATACTCCACTTCCAAATTGCACAGCCATCGCCAATGAGAACGCAAGCTTCAGTTCAGAAACATAAATTGGTAGGCAAGGCTGTGGAAGAAAGTGCGGGTTTATTGTTAAGGCGTGGCAAAAATAGTTACAATTGTATGTAACAAAACAAATGACTGATCTGGGTATACTGCTGCTCATTTGGCCATTTTGTCACAAGCCGAAAATGTTGGGAATGAGTGCTGCAATTTAAAATAAATGACAGAAAATATGATCATTTTCTTTTACCTCTTGATAAACGTACTGGTTCTTTGGAGCCCCCAGTGTGGCGCTGCCTCGTAGTCGAATCTGGAGTACAAAATCCCATTAATATGACAAAAATGAGCTTCACTGGAGAAAAGTGAGTGCAACATCAATAATATGAGGACACATTAAAATGTGAAGAAGAATTCACTTCCTTTAGCGTTTCCATATTGATACGGTTTTGTCCATCAGTGGCGATAACGTGTTACTTCCCTAATGTTGTTGCTGTGATCTGCAGCTGCACTGCAAACATTTATTCGATATGCTAATAATATCAGGTTCAGCTTTAATCCACTGAACAGTATCATTGATATGCATAACAGACTGTCAGTTGAAGTCAGATTACATTCCAGTCTATTTCTAGGTATTGTATATCAGAATATGGCTCAGCTCTATTGCAGTGCTCTGGTCAAACTCATACACAAGACCCAGGTAACTAGCAAAATACATTTGACCTCAAGTGTCTTTTTTGATTGAAATATAATGTGTAGCTACAGGACCAGAAATCCCAATGAGTCATCTTCACCGATTGTATTTTGCTTATATAAAGGGAGATACTCACGCATTTTCCTGGATAGTGACAGTTACAGGAGGCAGGGATGGAAGAGCCCCAGTCTTTGTAGCCTTCAATTAGACCACAGCACTCAAACTGGAGGTGACAAACACACACACACACACACACACACACACACACACACACATACAGGCCAAGTTAGTAATTCCACAACAGATAAACCAGAATACTGCAGATCCTGGCATTCCCATCATGCCCAAGACCAGAGTAAGCGAATACCTCTTGGCTCTTTAAGATAAGAAGCACCTGCTTGCCCGGCCACGCCCTGCAGACTAAATATACTGCTGGTGGGACCTCATTCATTGAAAGCGAGTGTGAGAACTGGCCGTGGTATTCCACGGTGAGCACAGCGGTCGGCGTTCTCGTAGTCAAATCTTGACACAGAGACATTATAGCATATTTTTACAAAAAGTGTGACTTGCACTTTAAGAGGACATCATTATCTCTGTTGTTCCTCGGGAAAACACGTCCATTAAGCCACTTTTAAAAAAAGAGGGGAAGGACGCGACAGAACTTGCTTGAAAATAATCAAGATCTCAGGTTTTCGTCAGTATCAGAGTAACCCAGGGATGGTTTTCTGTGTATCTATGGGTTCACTGCAAACAAGGGCTGCTCATAGCTAATTTGCAATACTTCTATTTGGTGCCAATTTCTGAAAATGTGAACAAATAGACTTAAAGAACGGGGCTCCAGATGAAGGCCACAGCTGGCTAACTAACTGACTCTATGGCAACATTGTACTTCCTGTTTACATGCTCCAAAGCATTATGGGAACTCTCATTACAAAACTGGGAGCACAAAAATTGCAGACAGACAACGAATAAAATAAGCAGAAATAATGAATTTGAAAATAGCAGAAACTAATTCAGATTTACTGTAAAGCTTTCAATGGTTAATTATGTACCTTTGGAAGTGGTTTTATTTGTTTTCAATCTCCACAATGTATTATCTGGGTTGTCCATCTGAAAACTCTGCCCAATAAACATCAAGCTAAACAAAATATTATAATAATAGCTCCTTACTTCTTTTTGAATACTATACAGCAGGGTCCTGTTGGCTTTGCTGGTTCCACTAAGTGGCATCATGGACAGCAACTTTGACTCCTCACGGAGCACACGCTTCTGAGGAGGGAGAAATCAAGACATGCTGTAGCCTAAAGTTGCTTTATAATACGATAGCATTACATCAAATGTTGTAAAAATCTGAATATAAAGTACCATACCTCATAAACATCTTGGTAACTTAGTGCTGTTCTGACAATTATTGTTTGACTGGCTGCCGCCATCCCTGTTGCATACTGCACAAACAGACACACCGACAATAGTAAGTGAAACATCACTTGCAGAAAACCCTTTTGAACATATTATGCACTCTGTCCTACACAGGTAAAAAGAAAATCGTACAAAAACACACACAGTGGTAGTACGAACACATGAAGCAGTTTTTTGTTTTTTTTACCAGAATCAAACACCATCTCTTTCCTGCACAGGCTCCAACCACACCGAGCACTGAGAGCAGCAGGCAGCCGATCTCTACAACGTACATTATCACGACAGAAACATTGGACACCAGCTGAGGAGACAAAAAAAAGCATTGGCTTTAAAAGGGATACATTGACTGGCCTGACCATGTTGATGTCAATATTATTTTTGTCACAGATGTATTTCCAAGATCGCGAGGCTACAAAAGAGGTCAGAGGTCAGGGTCAGCTACAACATCTGAAGATAATTCACTGTCTTGCCCAAGGACACTTCAACTGCATGACGTTTGCCAACATGACAGCTTGAACTGAGGTCTTCCAGAGTAATATATATAAAAAAAAAAAGCTGCAGTGGTGTGTTCAGGCAATATTGATGGAAGACCATGTACACCCGTGCATTAATAATCCCCAAATAGTCCTTGGATGTCCCAGCAACTCTTGTTTTCCTTGTAAAGCCTGGCAAGAGTTGTTTCTGCCTCAGAAAAATAATGTTCCGCTCAGAAGAACATCTGAAGTTATCCTTACTTTGCCAGTTTGTATCAGGTCTCTATGCCAAGCTACCGTCATCGTCAACATGAAGAAGCACAGTGCCTTTGGAGAAAGGAGCATAAACATGTGTTAAGTTTGCAAGTGAAGAAGACATGGAAAGTGTAGAAGGCTATACAGGAAAAAAGAAGGGAATACATATTTTAGTTTTTTAATGCCAGAGGTGTATTCAATCTGCAAATTATATTTTGTCAGCCATTGTTTTTAATATGTTTTTTTTTATAGTTCAGTAGGCACGAATGGTAGGCAGTGGAACAGCTATCTAGGATTAGGCTAAGATAATACCTTTACAGGACTGTAATGTCACAGATAAATCCAGACCCATACTGCACATGACTTAAACCTCACAGCTGAGAAAAATACGCTCATTGTAAACAGAGGCATTATAAGGACATTACAGATATTATGTCTGGGGCTAGGTGGATGTGAGGAGGGATTATATGAGGATGGTTATCCTTTGTTAAAGCCAATTCCAACCACCACTATGGCTTCTTTTTGATAGCTACCAGTGATATTTTGTATCTTCATCTTCTTTGTATATAACCTTAAAGCATGTTACATGTTACATAAAACGCACCGCAGGAATTGCCGACATAATAATTGTGATAGTGGATACGCTGCAGCATGTTTGTATGAGAGACAGACATACAGCACTAGCATGGTCTTATTTGGGTTAATTATAGGGCGAATGAGGATTGTGCGTCAAAATAACAGCAAGCAAATCAAATATTTATACACAGAAAAAAGATACTATGAACTGCGATCAAATAGGCCTCTGGGCTGCAATTGCATTCAAGAGCGATGTATTGTAGGCTACCTACCATATGCACAGCGTTTGCAAAAATAAACGGCCTTTTCAGACTCGTTTTATCCGCCACCACGACCACTGCGCTCCGCTGCATGCTGCTGCTGCTTCTCTCCCAGGCTTTAAACGCCCTTCCACATAAAGACAATATTAAGGCTGTAGACCTATGATTAGAACTGTAAGGGCATCTATCTATCTATCCGCACAGGACGTCACTGTTTTGCACTGGGTGAGGGGTCTGTGCCGCGTTCACGTGCAGTCGGAAATATTGGAATCAAGAGTGTTAGCGCACCGGGATGGTGTTCAGTCACGATTAAAGGAATTCATTCAAGGAATTTTAGGTGCAATGGGTGTGAATCATGTGAGCAGTGCCTTTAGAAATGACTGTGCTACTGAAATAAAATTAAAAAATCTCGAACACAATCCCGAGAGATTGTCTCTCTAAAGTATTTATTTTTCTAATCACTTGGCTATTTCTATATGTTTTTATTCAGTTAATTAATGGGTTATACTGTTTAAAATGCTCTTCTACAGTCTTGTGAGTTAGAAAAGTTAAATTTAAATTAGTAAAATACTTGGCTCACTAACTGTAGAATGTAAGTACCCCTCAGGATTGCAAAACACATTTATACAACATTCATTAAAAACCTCAGTGACTTCATACAGCTCTTACTATGAAGCTATTATTTATGTAGTCTTTTATTTTTTCTCATTTTATGCTGCATTTTAAGCAGCTCCTAATACATTGGGAGGCCCATTGATCATCATTTTGAAAATAAGTTATGAAGGGGCCATTCAGCATAAAATCTTTCACAATCTCTCTGTAGTATTGTTTTCATATTTCAAACCAAACATTTTGCTTATACTGTATGACACAAGTCATAATTCACCCAGTATGTGTCTCCATGAGTCCACAACAACAGCAGAGAGAGAGAGGCAAAGTAACTCCTAAATGTGGCTAAGAATTGTTGCAATTGGCTTCATTTTAAATTCTTTTGAGAGATCTCAAGGTGTTAAAACATCCCACAATGTGCTCTTTAGTGTGACTGATGCTTTTTTTACTTGAAAAATGACTGCATTTCCCAGGATCCCACAGGCACAATGGGGCTGGGCTACTTCCCCAGAACAGGTAGGGCGGGTTTCTATTGTTTCCACAGGTGCTATGAAGAGGAAGAGGGAGAGAGTGAGAGAGAAACTCGCAGGAGGCTATAAGACAGTAAGAACAGGAATAACCGATGACAGAAAGAGGCACATTTAAAGGAAGGCAAAGAAGCCGGTGGAGGAAAGAAAACTGACACGTGTGTGAAAGAACAGCAGGTGGATTGGACAGGAACCCGGATTACAGACAAGGATCTTTTTCAAGCATATTTTTATTGAGGAAGTTCCTTATTCCCTTGAAGGACGGCTAACCAGAACCTGTACAGGTGGACAAAAAGAATGGGATGTTTACTCATGCTTTCTTTTGCTGAGGGCCAAAAAGTGGGTCAACACCTGAGAAGAAGCTGAAAGGAGCAGCAGAGACTGAGGTGGTTTTGTCCTACTAAAAGGGAGCACAAAAGGGGGACAGAAAGATCGAACTGGCTGGAGACACAAGACAGAGAGAATGCAGAATTATTAAGAAAACACGGTTTTTAGTCCCTGTTTAGTTGACATTTGATTTTCCCACATTGCTGCTTAGTCCTACGCAACGTGTAGACCTACACTCTAAATTATTCAACTTTTAGACCATTTTAAATGTTATTTTGATCATGTTGGCGAGGCAAATGGATGTCAGGCACTTTCTAACCTTTTGAATTGCACCATTTTACATCTTGACAAACACACTTTCTCAACACCAAACTGGTTTTACAGGCTAAATTTAACCTGCTGCTGGAAATCTAGCCTGGTGACCAACTGTAGCTTTGACTGAAAGGAGAAACAGTTGAGTGTGCCTTTATTCAAGCTTAAAGATAACCTGGTATCTATTGGCCACAAAGTCCAGACATTCCAAGTGATCTACAGGACAAGGAGACTGCTGTACCTCCACCATGCAGACCCCAGGAGCTGAGCACGATGACTCTTTTGATTTCCTGTTTAAGATCATCCTGATCGGAGAGTCCAATGTAGGGAAGACCTGCCTGGTTCAGAATTTCAAGTCAGGGCTTTTCTCAGAAAGACAGCAGAACACCATCGGAGTAGATTTCACAGTACGGACCGTGGATATCGATGGGAGGAGAGTTAAGGTAAGCGCTCTGTGTCTTTTGGAGGATGTGTGTGTGTGTGTGTGTGTTGAGGTGGTGATCAGAATATGAGGTATGGAGCATCAAATCACCTTTCTGAGCAACCAGCCATAGATTCAGAACACAGTACATGTTGTCGTCACTGAAGCTTTTAACTGCTGTCAAAATTGGGCCTACCAGCATGTGACTGTAAATCAAAGTCAAGGTTTGGCATTAGAAAGGGATAAAGAATGTAAGATGTGCATTTGATCGGCCTAGCTTCTGGTTTTATAAGGTATCAAAAGGTTGTAAAGGCAGTAATGGTGTAGAAAAACACTGGTCCAGGTCCCAATTCAATTATATCCTTAAGAATATTGTTGTACTTCTAGCATTAACAGTAATGTGCGATAGTATTAAATAATTCTTGCCCATCATATTTTTATCCGTACGTCCTTTATGACTTTGTAGCTAGTACCAAATTACATTCTATGTGGTCTTGAAGATTCGTAAATTGACCAAGGCCAACCCTGCAGAAACCCTCATTATGCCCCAGTAATGCCTGCTACATGCCTCGATCCTTATCATGGGTGTTGTGGAGTCAGCTGGCTCTGACAATGACATAGCACTGAAACATGCCTTCTGGTAAAATGAAAAGTATGCTTTTAATGTGAAACTGTCACCCCTGGTCCGATGTGATGAACTTTTCTTGGTTTAGGGATAAACGACACCACACACAGTGACCGGTGTCCTTTGGTTACAGCTTCAGTTCAACTCAGTCCAAAAACCGGTCAGACCAGCTGCTCGCATGAAGGACCTGTCCTTCAGGTTGCTTCGCTCAAGCTTTTCCACGGACATAAATAAACCTGGAATGACTTTGCCGTGCCGTCTTTAAGATAGAAAGGGAACTAAATGATTTGACAGTGGTTGTTTCCGCAAACATCTAAAGTCAGTATGTGTCCTGAATACATCTGGCCTGAAAACCCATCAGTTCATAGTGTTGGTCATTGGATCAACACATGCTGCTATGGGTAATGATGCCCAGAATGATCAAACATAGTCATTGATATATTGAAATTGACCACCATTTTTATTCTGTTTCTGTTCACGTCACTTGTTTATCTGTAGATGTGTCTTAGCCCGGAGGAAGGAACACTCTGTCACTTAATGCACACACACACACACCTACACCAACTCTTTTGTTCTGTTGACAAGCCAGTTAGATGACTGCAGAATCAAAAATCATCATCCCTACTCAACAGGTTGGTGCAGTACCTGCAGGGTAAATCTGGGTTCATTACCACCACTGAGGTGCCCTTGAGCAAGGCCCTTAACCCCAACTGCTGCAGTGGAGCAGCTTTGTGGCCACCAGATTAGACTGTGGTTGTAGTTGACATCTTCCAGGTGTGTATAAATAACTGTGTGAATATTTTCAGGGCATTCCTGAAAATAGAAAAAACTCCCCCACTTTTTCAAATAAAGGTGAAAAACAAAACAAAAAGTCATCAACCGAACTTTAATTCGGGAGGAAAAGACAGCCGAGTTAAGTGACGTGTTGTGTTTTTATGAATCAGTTGATTAGAATATATAAGGTCGCCACAAGGTTGTTAAAATAACAGAATAAAGTCCAACGAATGACGGTTCCTGTATATCAATAAAACTTAAAAAAAGGTGATTTGATTTTGTTGTTAAGCTGCACACGAGTAGTTCAAACCAGCAACACTGGCATTGAAAAATTGAGTTGGTGAGTTTAGATTGGTTGTCATGACAGCTGTTACCACGTTGCTCAGATGCTCAGGGAGTATTGTGCAGAGGGACACAAGGACTGTGTGTGTGTGTGTGTCATTTTGTTGTTAATGTGCATATCAGCCATGCATCCATACATGTAAATCAAACCCATACAGCTGTCACAGCTGATTCCTTGTTCTTGACTGTGTCTTCGTAACAGATGCAGGTGTGGGACACGGCAGGTCAAGAGCGGTTTCGTACAATCACCCAGAGCTACTACCGCAGCGCTCACGGCGCCATCATCGCCTATGACATCACGCGACGCCCGACCTTTGACTCCGTGGCTCACTGGATCAAAGAGGTGGAGCTCTATGGAGCGAGCAATGTAGTGCTGGTTCTCATAGGTGAGTGTGGACCTGGCACGTTATTAGCAACTACCGTTCCACTTTGCATACTTTATATGCATCAAGCATCACATTACATACTTCCAATTTTATATTTAGGACTTTGAGCAGAGAGCGGAATCAAACTAGACTTCTGACCTTAAATGAACTTAACTTAAACAGCATCAAGCGAGTGAATCTGCACACAGAGCAGCAAGCACTTTATTGGTTGTGTGGAAAATTTTAAATCACTGGATGAATTTTATTACAACAAAAGGAATTTAAACACATGGCTGGTAATATCATCATCATATCTTTGTTTTGCAGCAGTACTGACAGTACTAGCATGTCAATTAGGTGCACTGATAATCATTTTAACACAAATTTGATGCAGACAACTTTGTTGTTTAAGATAATCTCGAGGTATTGTGTTTGCATCGCTCAGCTCCCTGATTGTCTCTGTGTAGGTAACAAATGTGACCTGAAGCAGGAACGTCAGGTTCCGTTTGAGGAAGCCTGCAACCTGGCAGAGGACAAAGACATACTAGCCGCACTAGAAACATCAGCAAAGGTAATGAGAGTGCTTTCGCATGTAAAACACTGAGGAGTTGGCTCAAATCTAAAGTTCTCTATCTTCTTCTCTGTGTCAAGGAGAGTCAGAATGTGGAAGAAGCCTTCATCATGATGGCTCGAGAGCTGCTGTCTCGTAACGGCCTTTACGTCCAGCAGGAGGACTCAATAAGCAGCAACACACCTCCAGCTCTCCTCCGGTCCAACTCTCGGGTTATCGATGGCTTAGGAGCTGCCTACACACCACCAGAGAAGAATACATGTTGCTGATTGAAATGTGGACAGAAGAGAGGAGGAGGAGGAGGGTGAGGGTGAAGGACACTTTTGATCATGAATGTTGGAGAAGAAGAAGATCCAAAGATGCATGGATGTTGAATAAGGCCGGCAAGGCCCTCAAGATTCTTTGCATTGAGGACGTTTCGAATTGTTGCAAAGTATTGAAAAATCAATTCAGTATAATTCAGTATAATTCAGTAAGCTTCTGCAGCTTAACTGACCCCAGAGAATTGTTAGCTGGTGCTATAAGGACGCGGACCGGGCATGTTTAGAAATGGGGGAGTAAGAGTGTGATACACTGGGTGAAGTTACAGTAAACCAATCTCATTTATTTCAACTATACCTGGACATTGTTTTTCTCTTGCTGTTTGACTGTTACTATTCCTTTTTTTTTAAGTTTGCACTACCAAAATAAATCGACATCTGAATGTAAAATCTAAGGCATTTTGTTATGGTGGTTAGGAACCACAAAACACTCAAGCATCCTCTACACCTGCTGGCCTCAGCCACGTTCTGCAAGTTGTATTTTGTCAAAAAAAAAGCTGTCTTCACGCTTCACTCTGCTGGGAGAACTTTAGAAAATCTGGGAAAGACTATTAGATGTTATTATGGCGCATAAGACTCTTGTTTTTTTCATCCAAGTGACCTCTTGCAGTGCCTGTATGACGAGCTGTGATCCTCTGCTGCTGTGCTCTGGTTGACAACTTTTTGGAGAACCTGCATGCAAGCCAGAAGACTGTGAATTATACATATTTGTTTGACTATAAAATAATCTCTTAGGTTGTCGTAAATGTATATATTAGGCTTTGAATGTCTCCCTGAAATCCTCCTGTCGACCACCAAATTGTGACCACTAGAGGGCACTGTGCTGTTATACATGACCTCAAGCTGCAGGTTGGGCGCTCATTGCCTTCGACAATAACTAGAAAGGTCATTTTAAACATCCGTGACTGCACCATGACACGATTAATTGAGTGCAACCCCAACATACAACCCAGGAAATCACTTTTCAAATCACCATTAAGGCTGAACTTTGCCAAAATCACTTCCTGCCAACACAACACTCAAGCTAAAGCAACTGACGAGGCTTCCATCCAGGATGTAATCTGCCTTTGTGTCTAAAGCCAAATTGGCAGGCCTTATTCAAACACCAATCTGGAGGTCGTGTTGCAGGACTTGCACTGATTGTTATTTTCTTACACTGACACAGTTGATCTGCCTGATTGATTTAGTTATGTGGAACTAATGTGGGAACAAAGCGTAGCCTTGTAATTTGCCCCAAATCTGACAAGCAATAAATGGTAAATCTATCACTGTAAAATCATTTTATTCATCTTCAGTTACTTATTCCTCATTGGAGATAAGTTGTGGTGTGTGTATTTTCCCTTCACTGACAGCAGGATATGCATTATCCTGGTTTTAAATGGCCTTGGGGGACAAAAGTTTGACATACCCATGTCAAAGGACGAAGGACGATCTGCATGATGACAGTTTCAAAAAGAAGGAAGTTGGCTTTTTCTTTTATTGGCCTACAGCGCACTGAAGACTTGTTTCCTGCCATGCATGGGTTAAACCTTCTGAATGCTGAAATGTAACCTGTGGGGAGTTTCAGGGAATATTGGATTTGGATGCTAAAGGCAGAATGTTTTCATCATCATCATTGTTAAAGTCAGATATCAGGCCATCAGGCAACCCCTGAGGTGTAACTGGAAACTCATATGACCTCCATTGAAACAGAGAGTTACTGTATGACATCATACATCTGCATCTTGTCTTATTTGGTGGTTAACTGATGGCAGTGCGGGACAACAAGTTCGGTACGTCTACCCACACTTTTACCTTCCATCATCGTCTGTCTAAACAAATTTTCAGAAAAAATAAACACAATTTTATTTCCAGGAAACAGGTAGACAACGTCATACATGAATTAACACAAAAAAAGACCAAAAACTGCTTTTTATGAATAAAAAAAAAAGAAGAAAATCTGAACTCGATAATAAAATGACTGTAACAGAAACAATGCACCTGCAGTTCATCGTGTAGGGAATTCAAAGAGACGTCTTTGTGGAGGTTATTAGATCTGATACAGACTGGGTTGGGAATGCTCTGCAAAAAGATATAACAAAAGCTCCCAAACCTTTGTTTAAAGGTCAATTTAGCAATATGGCATTGCAATGAATAATCTTTATTAATTAATAAATGACCCCAAATCAGTTTTTCTCTTATCCAAACAAGATGGAAAATGTATTTCATTGCAGGTTGTACTTGTACTGGTCACATTGTTTATCCAAACATCAAACTGAGTCTACCTTTATTAATCCATTTGTCAGCCTCTCCACAGACCTGCATTTTAATCCAACACTCCATTGACCTCTATACTAAACCACACCGGTCTGATCCACCACCATTCTAACTCAGCCTGATGATCTCAAACCTGGGCTTTTTCTGTTGCAGAGGCTGAGGCAGATGGTCACCCTGCACCTCATCCGTCTCCCCCACCCCCTCCTGTGCATCGTTCTCCGTGTCCCCTTGTCCTCCCTGTCCCGTACCTATCCCTCCAGTTTGTTTATCAATGGGACATTCCCCGTTGTAGGTCTTGACGTAATCCTCGACGCGCCAGCCCCTGAACTCCTGCGGCTCGGAGCAGATCAGGCCAGTGTAGAAAACGCCGGGGTGGTGCTTGAGCCAGTAGATCAGGTAGTGGATGTTGTAGTCACAGATCCAGGGGTTGTGCTCCAGCGAGAGCTTCCGTAGGAAGTAGAGGTCCTCCAGTACGCCATACTCAAAGTAAGGGAGGCTGTTATTGGACAGGTCGAGCTCTCGGAGGTACAGCAGGCCTGCAAATGCAGCTGGGAGAGGAAAAGAAGTTGAGCAAAATAAGTTGGCATCTCATACTGCTGCTTGGATGCTAAGAAGGTACACATTCTGAAGACACGGTGCAACATTACTATTCACTTCCTGGCAACCTGGCAAACGTAAGCCCAATATTCACTCTCTTTTTCACTCTGTAATTGGTGTCCGACAACCCCTGAAGGGAAATATCTGCCTCTTAAGCTGCTAAATGCTCCACTTTAGTGGAGTTCAGTGTAGTGTCCACCCTCTGGTTCCCCCTCAGGGAAACACTGTTAGCTCTGCCAGCACTTTTGTTGTTTCTTGCACCGTTAGCGCTGTTAGCCCTGTTAGCTGCGAGCCACCGGCTCAGCCGTAGCCATTTTGAGAGCCGTTGAGAGGCAACAGAAATGCTCCCAATCTCGTACACCTGAATAAAAATTACTGATGATTGCAGCTTTAAGAATGTGCCATCTGTTATTGTAAGGATAATGCACTTCATTTTACATGTCAAGACAACATTTAACTCCAGAGGTCACACACAACACTGTTGCTGTCCAATGAAAAATGGGGAAAATGCAAGATTCAAACTTTTCAGAAATGAAAAATAGCTGGGCATAACTTGAGTTAAAAAGGTGACTGTTGACGTCCGCAGAAGGTTCCAGACATTGTTAACAGTCTGTGTAAAAATGGGCCAGTGGAGACTGTTTCATGCTGTCCACTAGCCTTGGGCCTATAGCTTTGATCTTAACTGAGCGGAAGAGAGGAGGGGAGGAAAATGAGAGGAGGAGGAGGAGGAAAAAAGTGGAGAATGTGTGGAACATATAAAATATAGAGAGGATAAAGATATCCCTGAGACAGAGAGACGAGAGACGAGAGAAAAACAGACGCTGGGGACGATAATCTTTACGAAATCCATTTTCAATCATTGTAAGTTACTGTTACTGCATTCTCGTTATTCAACCATAAAGATGACACGGATAGATGGAACTATAGGAGAGTAAAGAGGATGGATGGAGCCCTTGTTGAGCCTTTCCTGTCTTATCTCTCGACTCATGAGACTCATGACTCTCCCAAATGGCTTTCTGTTAGTTACTTTTTAAACCACTACGGCCACAGGAAGCCCAGTGTGGTGTACTTTCCCGGTGTTTTCCCATGCACTAAAATGTAGAAGCAACATTCTCTGTAAAACATATTCAGTCGCAGTTTGCAGGTATTTTTTCCTCCCTTTTAATAAGACACCCTTGAGCATCAATGGTGGTGTAAGTCCACCATCCAAGAGAAAAACTATTCCTTTAATGACCTCACTTCCCTTTGCTAGTTGGTATGACATGTCAGTTCCCTCACGATTGTTCTCTCCATCGGTACTTCCTTTCAAAGCATCCTTATCTCACCATCCTTTGAAACCACTTTTTTGTCCCTGAAAAATTGCAAGCAAAGAGCTCTACACAACACACTAATCTCCAAGTATTTTAATCAGCTCTCCCACACGGATCACAGAACCATCATAACACCCACTGAGGATAAAGCTTTAAAGCCTGTCATCTATTTTTCCAGCTTCAATGCACAAGCATTAACATTCTTTGCACAAAAACACGGCCCTCGTCCAGCTTTAGGAGAAGTGATAAATTAGGGATTTACCCCCCAGGCTTGCCCCACTCTGGGCTGACGTGGACAACAACTTTCCATAACAAATAAACACAATTTCAAAGTCTCCGGTCACCATAACTACAGATAACACTGTTGCATCAGTCCCACAATTACGTAATTGTCTGCTGCTATGTTGTTGCTTCAATTACAGTAACACAAAGGAGAGGCAAGCAAGCAGGATCTTCTACAAGGGCTTGAAGAGCGATTATTTTTAGTTTTTTTGCAGAGTTTGGAGTTACAGATGGGTGGGGCCCCCACATTACGACAATTTCTAAAATGTCAGGTCATTAGTCATAGGAAAGTGCACTAAATTGACCTTCAAATATACGGTACTCTCCTGTGACTGTCTAAACTGTTTTTTTTGTTTTTTTTCGGGGTTAGTCCTTCAAGGAAAAACCACAGCAATCTGGCACAAACATCTGGCACAAACAATGCAAATAATTGTGCATTTCTTTGTAATAACCAGTGTGCCAGAGCCAGAGTGTGACCCGAGTGAGAGAAAAACATGAATGAAAAGGCACGGCAAACAACCTCTTAAAATTTATTCTAAATATTTTGTTTTACTCCAAATGTGAAAATGATGAGAAGGAGCAATCATGATTGTAGCCATGTGTCACAACATATCATGTGTCTTTCAGTTTCCAATGCAGTCTTGGACACACTGGGGCTAGCTGCAGTAGATTGTTTACATGTGTTGCAGGCTAATGAAGACAACTACAAGGTTTTATAAAGGACTTCCCTCCCGGGCAGGAAGACATAAACCACATCATTAGCCTGGAGAGAGTAATGAGTCTGCACTTTTATAACGCAACTTGTACTGAGGCAGAATTGCTATTCAGAGCAGATATTTGACTTCAGTAAAATTGATCTTTTGGACACTAAATGATCTTGTGTTTCCCCGTTGAATTTTCCTCAACCTTTCCTTGATCTCTATTTCGTATTGAGAGTCATATATTTGGTTATTCAGTGGTTTTAAATGGGCCATTTTTGTTGTTTGTGCCATTATTTTCATCATTATCTTCATCCATGTTTAACGGAGTGGGTCCTAACTTTGGCTATTGACAAAGAAGAGTCTATCTTCAGCACTCATCACCAGTAGAATATGTAAAAATATTCTATTTTCTATTTTAATATTTTTTAGAAGCATGAAGATGTAAAGTCCAGTAATTCTTAAGAATATATGAGAGTAAAAAATTCCCAAAATTCTGGGGTGTTCTACTTTTTCTGTGTGTCAGGTGTATCTTGCGACCCCTTGTTGTGGTGTCGATCGCCACGTTGGTAACCACTAGTTTATCCCATGGTTGGGTCGCTTTCATCAGAGTTAACTGGTAATGTAGCAGGGACAGATGTACAGGTACAAAGGTAGTTTCACTTTTGACAGGAACTATGTCATTGGATCTTGTTCTCTGACTTTAATGAACACCTGCCAGCCAATCAAGTATCTATGTGGCCGTGGCATAATGCACTGAAGTGCCCAGATGTATGTGCTCAGGTGTGTGTGTGTGTATGTGTGTGTGGCAGTTGTTTTACCTGTGTCTAAATGGTGCAGGCTGTTGCTGCTCAGGTTGAGCAGCTTGAGGTCTTTGGACAGCAGGAACTGTTTGGGCCTGAGATGTTTGATGGTGTTTTTGGACAGATCCATCTTCACTATGTCAGATGGCAGTTCAGACGGGATGTTGTTCAAATCTGCAAAGAAGGAAAGACAGAGAAACATCATTTCCGTAACTGTGAAAGGCGCTGGAACTACAGAGTGCATATGATGTGCATAAAGATGAATTCCTGTATTCCTGCAGCTATAGGTTTACAGGATTGAGGCCGATGAACTCGGCATACAAAGTGCAAAGCTCCAGAATCAGCAGGAGAGCTGGAAATCTGTCTGCATCATCATACATTTTCAAGATGTTGTGTGGGTTGTATGCAACATTTAACCGTTTCAAGATGGATGGAGTCGAGTGTGACAGCGTGTATAACAATATTTCACTTCTGTGCCAGGGGGGGAAGAGTGTTTCCACTCTCTTCCAGTGTTTCCAGCCTCACACGCAGCCCCCCCCCCCCCCTCCCCATCCCAGTAAGAGTGTTGTTGAGTACTCTAATGTATGAAACAGTGATTCCCACGTATTCCCATGTTGATAACAGATCTGTTCTGGAGTTTTAAGTCAGACACTGGAACACATTTCCCGACAATGTTGCGATGGTGAGAATACATATATATCACTATCAACACGGTTTGTCCCAAAGCTAGAAACTGCAGAGCTGAAGCTTGAATCTATAGATTCTTTGGAGGTTATCTGCAGACAGTGAATAGATCCAGGTTTGTGTCAAGACTCCAATTGCACAAGTTCTGGCATTTGGGAGAAGCCTATTCAAGTAAAAGAAAACAGACATTTCAAAATTGGAGGTCACGTCTGCCGTGCCGATCACGATGCAATTCTGTTTTAAACTGAGTAGGAGGCCCCGGCAACCTGTATCATCAAAATGAACGTGGTTGATTGTTGTTTAAGCAGTTTGCAAAGAGGTTGCAGATGAGAGGAAAAAGGATTATGTTTCGGCGGCGAATACTGACTAAGATAGAATTAAACAATGTTGATTTTTATACAAAATCACTGCTCTATTTTGTAGATAAAACAAAAAACAAAGATTGTGTACGGTATGTGTGTGGCTGAGCATTCACGCGTACACATGCGTTTGGACTAGTTTCCGGGATATATTTATTTACACAGACTGTATGATCGTCTCAGAAGAATGCTTAGTGGCCCTTTTTTAATAGAGCAGATGTTGCAGTCTTTATGCACACGCTTCTTTATGCACACGCTTCACCGCCACAGATGTTGTTGTTATTTATCAATGGAGGCAATGTGCCATAAATCACAACTGAATAAGAAAATAGAATCGCATGCGCACAAAGGACACACTTCTACGCCACGCTGCACACAGATGTAGCCAATGCACTAAGGAAATGTAATTAGTATTGTTCAGCGACGTGAGGCGGTGATGGCTGATGAGTGTGCAGCAAGCAGGCAGAGACATTTACAAAGGCAAGAACAGACTTTCCACAAGTTATCAGTCTAAAGGGAATCCCACCCTGCCTCAGGTGTACATGCCTGCAAACTCCGTCCAAGCAGCATTTTCAGATTAGAAAATGGTGAGTAAACGCTGGCATTCAGACTCAAATTCCCGGGCTCCCTTGTGAGAAATCAGACTTCAACCCTTTTGGAGCCAAAACAGATCCTCTCTGTCCAAGAGGGATACATCTGTGGTCTTCTGTGTTTTACAGAGAATGAGGATAATCTCTCACACGGTGTATTTAAGTAGAAACAGTATAGTTTAGACTAGATAAGTGGTGTCCGTGACCAGTTGGGCCCATTTTCCTGATGCTTATTATCTTTCCTGATGCAGATTATCTTTCACCTCATCTTGATTAGCCATGTTGCATGTCTCTATTAGCTCTTTTTTAGCATTACTTCCTGGAGCCAAATGTTTTCAGAAAGTTAGATGTTTTATCAGGAGCGTATGGGTATCTTGTGATTTTTAATGGAGAAACTGTTTCCTACTATAACATCTGTCCCTCTGCAGACTGCTGAATGAATAAACACACAGAGAGGGGGAGAAAGAGAGAGAACACGTCAGGAAAGGTGAAGGTCATTCATTGAAAACTGGGTTTGGACTGGATTTTTTTCTTTTTTTTGACTGAATCTGCTCAAGTCATTATTTCAAGGCACATGTGAACATCCGTCCCTCTGGGATTTGTGCTTCGCTACAACCTGAGAAACTCTCTGCTTGTCTCGTCTGATTGGACAATTGCCTATTATATTTCATTTACATTATAGAGTCTCAACAATAGCGCCTGCTTTGTGTCAAAGTGACAGGTTTGAATGACTTCCTGCAGCAATTTAGTCGGTCATTTGCCAAAACATCCTATGGAGGTTCCATTGTTAGTTATGTGGGCCGTGCATTAGTAAAACACAGGGACTATTTCCATGATTTAGTAAAAGTGCAGAACATTCATCTGGACGTGTATCTACATATCCTGCTCTAGAGGGTGTGGGTTGAATGTCTTTTCTTTATCCATACATTCTATAAAACTAAATCAAAGTTTTTCCAAAGGTTAACTGTATAGCTGTGTAAAGAATGCAGGACACATTTCCTGTCTGCATTAATAATGATTCTGTTGGGAGCAGGTGTTGCAATATGTTTCCAACTGTTTAGACAGTAGAAGAGGAAGCAGTTAATTTTGTACTGCGCTGACATAATATACTCTGGGGTCAACTGTGCATTGCGCTGTGACTTTTTGTGGTTTGGGTACACACCCCATGTGTTTTCTTAACAATTTCAGGCACTAGATTTGTTGCATTAAGTAGCACTGAAGAAGTTCACATTCAATATTTCACCTGTGTGACACATTAAGAAGTGAGAATGTTCTGTTGCATAGATTTTGCATGCTGTTATGTTTGGGCTTCTATGTAAGACACATAACTCTCTTTCACCATTCAGACAAAATATAGAGGCAGAGGTGAAGCCGTTTCTAAACATGCTGACAACTCTGTTTATAAGACATCACGATTACAACAACCAGATTAGTGTCCACACTGATGGTCATGCTACCATTTTAAAAGGTTTGTATTGCCTTCAACTCACAGGGACAAAAGAAAAGGACAGAATAGGCTTCCATATCAGACTTTAAACGATCATATATTACCGACACTTTTACTTTTCTTCAGTGTTATATGTGAAAACTTGAGCAAACGTAACAGACTCGTTTGGCTGCGCAAGAAGTTACATCTTTGTTAAAAGAGTTACAAACAAGCAAAACATGTATAGGCCTACCCTCCTTTCTGCAAACCCGGATAAATCAATCCAGGACCTGTCTTGCCCAGGACTGAGTACATCTAGTTGCCTATTTTCATCCAAGGCACATCCATCCCGGAGGTAATTGCCAACTTGCCTTCAACAATATCATAACAATTGGTTCCAGTGGGGATTTCCATGTTCAGTTTTCACAATGCGTCAGTGACCTTTTCACCGCAGGGTGAAACATTTATCTAGGAAAATCTGAACTACATATTCAGTTTCATAACGACTGTGCAATTCCGAGTGTCGACAGGACATTCAAACTGTTGTAGGAAAGCGTCTTGGCGCCGGGCAGAGTCTGCAGCTAAATCCTGCAGTTAGTAGAGAGTGATGTTTGATACTGTCCTCTTTCTCATTCATGCTTTCTGCCTCATGATCCAATGACACCATGGGAGATTATTTTGGGGTTTTTTCTGCTGACTAACTGCCCGCTGTCTGTGATCCAGGTGGTCCAGGGAGAGCCTGACATAATGTTGTGCGCCTGGGCGTTTGTGTGACTGGGAAGCAGCCAACTCAGCATATATATGAGTCACTTTACTGCTGCCTACTCAAATGGCCTGAAGTTTATATGGAGGATTTATGTTTCTTCTGAAAACCAATGATGTCGTGACCTCGTGAGCACGGTCTTAAAGGCAAAGTCTAGAATTTGGCCAAAACAATCAATACCACCGTGTAGGTTTCTGAGCAACATCATGAGATGTGTTCGGAATAAACAACCTGGAATGACCAAAAGCTCTATGAGGATATAAATAAGAAAATATGGTTTTGCACAAATGAAACTCATCTGGCACATAATCTACTTTCTTTATTCAGTAATTTAATACATGGTTTATTTATGCTATTGTTATTTTTTATGCGGACATTATACCTGCACTGTAAGTTAGCTTCAAGCTAGCCAGGGTCTATAGATGTCTATGAAAAGTATCTTTAAGCTTCCTCTGGCACAATACATGCAATGGGTACATTTATGTTTCATATTGTAGACCTAAGTGATCTCTTACAAATAAAAATGTGGTTTATAATAAAAAATACAACATACAAATGAGCTATAATGGCTTCACTTCTACAATTAAAATACTGGGAGTACTCAATGTGTCCACTGTATAAAAGGGGCTTAAACAGAAGTCATTTGAAGGCATATTTTGATATTACCACAGAGTACTCTGAAGTCCACGTTCCATCTTTGAGAAACAGCCTTAATAACTCACATATCAACTATAACCGCCTTGTGGAGCATTGACCTCCAGTGAGAATAATATGGAGCCTGAAATCTGCTGTGGTTCACCTCAGAGAGAAAGCCTTCAAACCAGCGTAAGGGAAACGGGGAGAAAGAGATGGAAAAGGGAAAATATAGGGTTTGGAGAAAGAGAGCGGAGTCAGTTTCCACTCTGCTCTGGGTTTTCTAATTCTTGTCTATATGAAAGAAAAGGATGTTGGCTCCACCACCAAACAGCAGCTAATTTAAGTGCCAGCCTTGCAATGAAATGAAAAGCTGCAAGGTTGGACAAAACAGGCCAAAATTATCAGCAGATTTTGTGGCTGTGTCTTGTAGCCTGTGTCAAAATATATTGTACCCACGTAATGCATATTCTTAACCCTGTAGAGCCATTTGTATCATATTTGTTACAACAGTTTCAGAGACCTTTATGTAATTAACATGAGCAATACTTTCCTGGAGAAACGTATTGTATACAATCCTATACATGTCTGCTGCCATCTGGTAGATTTTCAATGCACTGCAGGCAGTAGCAGGTATTTCAATTCCATTTCCAAAATGGCAGCCGTCATGACGTGACTCGTTCCGTTTTCGGCAGGATAATTGTTGCTAATTTTGAAACAGTTACGGTAAGAATAAAATGTATAGTGTTACTAATATTTCAATATCAATATTTACTGTATTGAAGCAACCTATAATTAATTAATGTTTCATTATTTGTTTACAGTAAAATCATGTTGAAAATATAGGTATCAAATATGAGACAGCAGGTATATAAAGTAAGAATTCACCTGTAAATCCTTGTATTGTATTTCATCATGCAATCTGGATTATGCCATATCACAATGCCAAATGTTTTGATTATTTAATTAAACTAATTAAGGTAGAAATGTCATAGTAAGATATATTGAGTGGAAATTTATGTTTTATATATATATAATAACAAATCCTTGGCTATCAAAATCGTTTGTTATATTGCTTGTTTCAAAAAAAGAAACTCCGAGTAGACAATTTTTTTGTTTTTACTTTTAGATGGCAAAAACGTAGTGTTGTGGGACATGTGTGACGACCCTCTCTGACCTGTCTGCCTGTTCGTTTGGCTGCCTTCCTTGCAGGTGTGGCAGAGGGTCGTCAGGCAGAGTGGAAACACCTGAGGCCATTAGCAACACTGGCCCTGTGTGCCAGAGCACCCAATATAAAAACATTCTGGACTCTCAGTTGGCTTCTCAGTTGTTCCAAATGTTCAAAAAGCAATGAACATCATTTGTTATTGTTTGTAAAATAAAAATTGTTGTGATAAATAAATTGCCCTCTTATACCTGATGTAACAAATGTGATACAAAAAAAATATCATATAGTTAAATAAAATAAAATATATGTATATATGTTTTTTGACTAAAGGTCCAATAAACAATTCAATATCAAAAATTCAGAATTTTCTGAATATTATTTGATGGTTCAGGCTTAATAAAGCTGTAATGAAAATACCACAATCTTTACACAAATTAAAGGTACCCTGTGACACTTTTGACCACTGGTAGCATTATGGAACAATGTTTTCAGAAGTGAATCCCTGTTCGTTTGAGTTGTGCACGCGCACAAGATCACCCATGTACATGCACGAGCTCGTGGGCAATATATAATGCTAATCCAGTATTCAACAGTTGATGGCAGTAACACACGTAGAAGTGTAGTAATGCAACAACAAATGTAAAGAATCCGAATGCAAGCTCGTAAATATGAATGTAAACAATGTTGAAATGTAATGCATTCAGAATGCTTTGTTGGGCCTGAAGGACAAACACAGTGCATTTTGGTAGGATGCACTGTAGTTTCTTTGCAAAACTATAGGGCACATTTTATTCAAGGAGAGGAGAACTAGATTAATGGGAACTTGGAGGCAAAATGCATAAAAATGTCACAGTCATGCAACTAATCTGAGAGAGGCAGGGGGTCTACAGAAATGATAAATAGGGGAAGTTTACTGAAATAATAAATAATTCAATATGCATTTCTATATCAGCAGTGAAGCCAACTTTTACTATATTACTCCACAGCATACCAAACTCTGCCAGCGACTGTTAAGTGTTCAGACGGGAGAACACAATGTGTAATGATGTAATCTATACCTGTTATTACATTTAGAAAGCATTGGTTCTGGATGGCAGCGCAGTGAAAAAAACAACAAAATGAAGAGATTCCAAACCTCAACTGGCATCAGCTCAACATATAACCATACTTTATGTGTGTCCTTGCGAATCAAAAGCGCAGAGACAACGTATTGAATGTCAAGCACAACAGCTGTAGCTCATTAGGCATCATTCACATCACATATCGCTTTCATGGTGGGGCATGGTTTAGGAGGCAGGATGTGGAGGGTTATTATGGAGCACACGACAAGAAGAGAAGATCCGGAGAGATGGATGGGAGAATCAGCCTGTGAGAAAAACAGAGAAACCTTATCTGTGGCTCAGATAAAGAATTGATTCAAAAGTTTGACTGTAGAAAAAAAGGGGAAATATGTAAAAACCCTTCCTCCAGCATTTACACAACACAGGCGTTGCTTTGTGTGGTTTTGGCTTCTCCGTGCTCTGTGAAAGATGTCTTTCAGTGAAAGGCATAAGCTCTCCGTTTATAGATGCGTTCAATTACAGATTTCAATCTGGGAGCTCACTTGGCCTGAAACATAGACACAGACAATCTTTCAGTTCAGTGCGCTGACAGTGGATGCCATTTGGGCGGAAGAAGAAGAAGAAGAAGAAGAAGACGATACAGAGAAAACAGATGAAAGGGAGAAGATGAGAGAGCAACCAAGAATAAAGAGCCCACACAAAAGTAACAAAAAGTGATCTGCGCAAAAATTCAGAAATTGTCATCCGTTGTCTCCCGCCTGTGTTTGAAAAGCAACACTGACACAGTTTTTATGGAGCACTGGAGAAGTTACAACGTCTATGCCTCATGGTGTCGTTTTTACACACAGACAGAACCAGATGTGAAAACTGGAAGAGCTGAAAGAAGCCCTCGCTTTCCCTTTGCTCCGTCTCTCCTCCCTGTATTTGCACCGATGCCTGTTTCCATATTTCTGCAGCTTTAGACATGCTGACTCAGTGTTAAAACTGGAAACACAAAGAGGGTGTGATGCTGGTGGTAATTACTGCCTTCTAAAACGTCTTGGAGGACACAAATCTGCAGAAAGTTAATGCGTGATTCGACCGCACAAGAACACAAGCGCTCCGCAGTGCAGCTCATCGGAAGGCTAAACAACGCAACACAATCACAGCAGGTGGGCTGATGTCAACCAATTTGGGCTAAAATGGAAAATGATGGTGCATGCTTGAAAATGCAAGCTTTTAGTTTGACAGAACAGACCACGACCAGCCTGCTCCCTCCCTCCCAATGAAGAACAGACGCCCCGGGTGGCAAACCTGATAAAAACAAACACATGTCTGCTCGCTCAGCCTCAGTGGAACCCAAACATTACACAGCAAACTAATTCTTGAGCCCAATTTCACTGAATAAGCAAGAAGGACAGTCTATTTGTTATTGATATATTTTGCAAATGAACGGTCCTGATTCGTTGCGTGAGTTTACGCCCCTCCTCACAGTCAGTTTGTTTCAAGTTAACCCTTTTCTGTGGACACAATGCACAATGTTTTCTCTTTTATAATCAACCAGCATAATGATTGCTTTGGCAATTATAAACAGGAGATGACACCGTTAAGTTACAGGGATACAGAACCTGACAGTCTCACCTTTGTTGCTGCAGTCCAGCAGAGGTTTGGGGAACATGTAGGTGTGGCACATGGACGTGGCCTCCGTCTTCACTTTGATTGGCGGAGGCTTCGGTTGCCCCCCCTCCCCGCCCCCCGGCCTCTTGTCCACCTGGCTGTCGTCCGCACACAACAAGTCCACGTTCAGCTTCCTCAGCTTCTGGCCGCTCAGCGACTGGGGCTCGGCGCACTTGCCGTAGTTGCCGAGGTTGCGGTTGCTGGGCACCTGCAGGGTCCTGACCAGGCTGTCCAATGAGCAGTGGCAGCTCCAGGGGTTGTCATAGAGACGGAGGTAGGTGAGGCGGGTGAGAGGGAGCAGGACCTCCTCGGTGGCTGTTTTCAGTCTGTTGTGCTGGAGGAGCAGGGTTCTGAGCCTGGAGAGGCCGCTGAACGCTCCGTCCTCCACCATGGAGATGTGGTTCTGCTGGAGGTCCAGGCTCTTCAGCTGGGTGAACTGGGAGAACATGTTGTCCCTTAAAACCTAAAGGGAGAGACGTAAACTGTTGAAACCATGTCTGTCTCAAGTAAAGCTTTGTCAGACTCATAGAGTCTAGATGTTCCACTATGTTCACCGGCTATTCGCTCACTTCATCTGCGCTGGGCAGCTGCCCACTGAGCCTGAAAATATGGCTCTCGAGAGCGGTGAGGTTGAACCAAAACAGTAAAGACGTGAGCCGTAAAAAAGAAAACATTGAGCTGGAGTCTGCTGAAATGCTTCATAAAACTGAACTGCAGAGTCGGGTATTATTTTTCTCTGCCTTCGTCACTGTAAGCGAAACCTTCAAGTAATTTGATATGTATAAATCTGAAGTTTTTAAGTACAATCTGCAAAGATTGGGTTTAGATAATCAAATTGCAGTTTTAAAGAATACGTTTAAATGTTTTACAATTCTATGCAGAATCCAACAGGTCCAAACATTCAGCTAAAAATGAACTAAAATCCACTTTGTTTATTCTTTCCCTCACTACTCATTCATTCAACAACTCTTTGAACTTGAAAATAAGGCTTAATTATACTCATTTTCACTGTCTTTGTAAGTCATTTGTCTTTATTCATGACTTTGCTGGCAAAGCCTTTTTGTTTTATTCCTCTCAACACCTCTGTCACACATCCTGTGTGCTCACTCAGACATGCAAACATCCACACACAAATACGTAGCGAAAAGTCTGTCTTTGATCCCGGAGCCAAATAAATGGTGCACAGATGCTCACGGTATCAACAAGCTGGCAGAGTAAAGAGGCTTGAGGTGCTAACGCACAGAATAGTGATGCATTTGTTGCACAAAACTGTGCTAGACACTTTGTTATTGTTAGTTGGGTCTTAGATCACCTGCTACAGTCCATTTATGTCTTGACTCTTTAATGGTCTGCACAAACCTGAATCTTATTTCTTGCCAAAAGCAGGTGGTGAATATCTTTGGGCCAGTCCTGCATCACGTTGGTCAGCTGCCTGTCCTGACAGTCCAGGTACTTGTCCCCTGCCTCCGTGTATTCCTTACACTCGTGAGTTTGGCGTCGCATCACTCCGGCCCTGCCTCTGCCCCGCACGCGGCCCCCGGCGCCCCTCTCCACAGCCCCTGACCGAGGGCCTCTCCGGGGCTCAGCTGACCTGAGGAGCAGCAAAAGGACGAGGGTGGCGAGGAGACGCATGATGGGAGAGGGGAGGAGAGACAGGGAGGCCTCTCAGTAATCAGGTGAACCTTGGACGACTTGGACTTGTTGGCAAATCGGTGTGACGGGACACGGGAGGCCGGTCACAGCTGTGTGTATGAAGAGAAAAACAGAGGGGAATCTTCAAAGGTCTTCAAACTCACTCATCGTACAGCTGACACTTAGCAGGCACTGACTATCTTTTTCACCTTTGTACATTTTTCTATGGGAAGCAAGTCAATGACCACTTAAAGTAATTTGGGATTGCAGGCAATGCTGGACTGACCCGGCAACAAAAAAGTAAAGGGAGGTGTCGGAAGTTTAACATTTTTAACTTGGGGTTATTTGCAAAAAAAAATAAAAAATGTTCAGGTGATGCAGTCTTAACCAAGTTTTGATAAATGTCTGTATGGTTCTAGTTTCCGTAACTCCTCTTTTGAATGTCCCTTGCCTCTAAGATTACAGATACAAACAAAAGAGAAGTGCCGCTTGGCACAAAGCCACGTAAATTCTTTGAGATTGCTTATTTACATAATGTTCTCTCGCTACTAGCTACTAGCTACTAGCTAGCTACTAGCTAGCTTGCAAGTGTTACAAAACGAATATCATCAGCTACTACAGTGTCAGTTTGTAGCACAAGGGTTAAAGCAACAGTGTACATGTAACAAATTGTTACAATTGTCTGCATTTTACGGTCCACTTTGAATACACAAAGTATCATACAACTGTGTGCAATTACAAATGTGGGGACAGAAAACATGAACATTTCAATGTTTTCACCCAACATGTACACGTGTAATAGTAATATGAAGGTTAAACAATTGATCAGATTGGTGAAATGGAAGAATGCAAAAAGCTGGACAGTTATATATTCTGAGGGGGAGATTTAAAAAAGTTAAATGTAAAGAAAAGCGAAATCATTGCATTCACAAATACAATCAAATGTCCAGGGATTTGTCTTAGTGGCATGTCGAGACATGCTGACAACTGAAATGGTAGCACGGCACATGTTGAAAGAATTAGTGGAGAGGTAGAGCGAAGGGAAACGGGGGTTTGAAGCAAAAGAGAGACATTTGTTAAGCGTTAACATGTTGCGGGTTAAAATGTGGTCGCAGTAAAGTGCACTCTTCTTTCGGGGATATCCCATGAATGTTTTCTATCTCAGCTAAACCGACCCGGATGCTCTTTCTCTCTACCTTTTAGTGTCTCTTGTCACAGCTCTGTTTCCATCTCTTTCTCTGTTTTCATTTTGCTGTCTTGGCATTGATGAATCCAATCCAATTGTAGGATGTGTATCCCTTGCAAAAAAAAAACATGTCTATTGCATTTAACAGAAACAACATATCAGATCCATATGTGCTTTATCCTGATGTTCAATAAGGGCCCTTTCAAAACAATATGACAGTTCTTAAAACGATTCACACAAGCTTTATCTGATCTGCCTCTACTGTAGTTACGTTTAAGCAACTCAGAAAACTTGCTTAGTTAAAGGAATACTTTGACATTTGACAGAAGATTGTTTGTTTATGAAGAAGAGTTTGAAATCTTTGGAAATACACTTATTTGCTTTCCGACTGAGCGTTAGATTGTATTAAAGCTAAAGCCAACCGCCAGTTTAGCTCAGTTTAGCATAATGACTGCAAACTGTGAGTGAAACCCAGAGCCTCCGCTTGCCACCTGGCAACTTGTCCCAGCCAGGGAGTAGTCTGGCACAAACCCCCCCCCCTAGATTAAACATAATAGATATAATGTGTTAATTAGAGGTCCCATTCAACAGAACCAGGCCAGCTGTTTCCCAGTTTCCAGTTTTTATGCCCAGATAAATTAACTGCCTGTCTGCTTTTGTTTTATATTTAACAGACAGATATGAGAGTGCTTTCAGTCTACCAAACTGTTCATATAAAACCACTTTCTGGCTATTTGAATAACAACCCTTGTTTTTTTTATCTCTCTTCCCTGCAGCCTTGGTGTCCTACAATTTGTATTGCCCAACTATCATCAGCCACAGACATGAAAACTCTGGAGTTTGGAGATATCAATATTTACAGCTCAATAATAAGACAAAAGTGTTTGTTCTTTGTAGCCACATAGCCACGTGTTTGGACTCCCTGCCTGCGGACTATATGAATGTGTGTGTGTTTTCCTTTTGTGTATTTGTGTGAGTGTGTGCATTGTCTGGTTAAAAAAAAGAAAAGAAAAAAGAAGTGAGTCATGGGTCCCTTATGTGATCAGAGGCATAAAGGCAAATACCATAGGTCTGCCAAGACACCCTACACACACACACACACACACACACACACTCATGTGCACGCTTCAGTCAAACTGTACCAAACCGCAACCCCCCCTCCAGTCCTCCAGTCTGTCTCACAGTGGAACAAGCCCGTCAATGCAGATGGTGTCGTTCCATTGTGAATAACAGACTGGGCATGTTAGCGAGCTACAGACAGAAACAGCTGAGAATGTACCAGGGGAGACACTTTCCAGTCCAGGGAGCGCTCGTCAACTGTCCAACTGTCCATCGTCTTAAATGAAGCGAACATGAAAGTTCGATTTCCTTCACTGCAGCCGTCGCATGCGATAAGACTCTTCTAGTCAGCTGTTACTCTAAACCCAAAAGGAATTGAATAGGTTCATCTCAGCCACCATCTGTCAGTGTCAGTGTGATTGGGCACAAGCATGCCCTCATCGATTTATATGTGGGTCTGTTTGTGTGCACATGTACAACTACGAGCACACGCTCTTGTGCCTGTGTTGCATGATCGCGCAGTTGATGAGAGACATGTTTCGACACAAGGCAAGACTAGTGCCAGTCAAAACACCAGACTAGGCTGGACTGAGGTGGAAAGCGTGGAGAGGGTTCTTGAGTGGACCCAGACACATCTCTGCACGTGGTCCTGAACAGCTCGTTTGCAAGATCTATCGGTTCAGCTCAGCAAACACACACTCCACTACGGTGAAATGTCCACTGGTGTCAGAATTGAATGTTTTAAAAGAAGCTGGTGAAACAGTTCACTTTTATTGCGCAGACAAAAAAAGCTTTTTAACATTTTCTCTCTCCTTCCCACTATAATCGATGCACCATCTCCAAACCATTTGGACCGGTGCTGGTACTTCTCAGATCTTTTCCACAGCACAGCTGTTCACCAGGAAAGGTCCAGCCCTTCTTAAAAAAAAAACGACGGCCGTGGTCAGCCTGTAACATGACACATTCCAGCTGGGACTATAACAAGCCCACTCAGGCCAAACCCATCCCTGTGGTTCACCTCTAGCCCATACCAGCTCAAATTAGCCCTCCCGGTCTAGTATTATTTCCCAAACCAGCTCCTTCTGGTAAGTCTGTGCCAACCCCCCCCCCCCCCCCCCCCCCAAAAAAAAAAACAGTCTCCCTGTGCCTGTAAACATCGAGCAGAAAGACCTCAGGGTTTCAGGCACTTCCGCAGGGATATTGCTTTAAATACTATGCAGACTGGGGTTTTTTGTTGCTGCCATTGCCATCTGTGCTGAACCAGAATAAAGTTGTGTCTGGACATGGAATGTGGCAGCAATATGTTTCTCATTTTGGACAATGGAAGAAAAAATGAGCCGGCGGGAAGAATTTTCTCATGAAAAGATGGCAGGTGATTTGTCTGCCCTGTATGTGCAACCGTGAACGATGGCGTTTACGCGATTTGTTCATTTCTAACAGGGGGGGGAGAGGTTTATTTTTTTTTGGTTCAGCCGCAATTAGCGAAGGGAACCGCCCCATGAGCAGCTCTTTTGGTTGGGATATTACAGATCCAAGACGAAACTAAATGAAGGGCGGGACTCTTGAGAGAAATTCGCAAATTACAAATCCGTCTGCTGCTTCAGCACCAAGGACAGCGGCGTACTGATGTTTCAGAGCCACGGCAGGGGGCCATGTCGATTCTAACTTGCACTAACCTCAGCCAGTTAAAAGATGAATGAAACGGAAACAATGACTTACCTCTGAATGTCAAATATTATCTCATCATTCATATTCTAGCCTTCAGAGCTTTATGTAGTATTTTGACTGACAGTTTTATCAGTCTGCACACAGTTTAGTGAGTGCTAAGAGTGTAGTTTACGGGAATTGGGGCACGCTCGTTTTTTTATATTGGGTGCTAATTATTAGACATTTAATGTTTTGTTAACATTCCTGGTTTAATTTCAATGCGTTCACAATCCAACCACATTAGGTGGATTCCACAGGGAGACCACAATCAGACAGTGTTGCCAGTAAAGCCGTCAGACAAATGTACCTTTACCAGTGAGAGTATGATTATGTCATCAGTTATGAGAGAGATTAAGTTTCCAACGTGCACTGAACAAACACTGCATCATTGTGTCTGAAATGGAATAATCGTTATCTGGGGATTTGTGTTAAGTCTTTCTAATGGCTTTCAAAACCAAAACAGTTTACGCACCAGTCTTTTAGACAAGTAAGGGACAGCAAGTACCCAGCACAAGAGTGCTCTCAATCAAAACAAACCGCTGAACAAATGCTCACGTCCGCAGTGTTTCTATATGTGGAATTTGTTTTGGGGGGAGCCGTGTGCAGGGAGTGTAGACTTAGAACTAAACTCCAGCTGAACATCATGTGTCTCCCTGCTGCACCAGCTTTAGTGCACCTTTATCTGAAACATCCATTCTTTTTTAGATTCCTGCACTCTTTTCACACAAGCAGGGAAAACCTCCACACACTGAACACGTATAAAAGTGTATATTATAACAGTATATTCATGAAAATGTACACAAAGAGAGACAATAACATGTGAAATAGACAAATGTTGACACATTCTGTGTCTGTGTATGTCTCTGGGCTCCATCGGGTCATTTGGTCTCAGCAGACCGGAGGGGAAACAGACACGCCGGCCTCTAAAACCATCACAACCCACGTACGTATCGGGAAGAGGCGGTGGGAGAAGAGACACTCCCTGACCTCAAGAATAATACAGATGGAGGAAGCACACATAATTGAAAACCACAGTGTTTCGGAATGAAAAGAACCCCCGAAGGAGAGAGTGAAAGACGGAAGGAAAGTCCTAAAGATGAGATTGATGTTAGAAGCTGAACTTAACATGGGACATAAAATGTTATGATGTCAAAGGGAAAGGAGAGGGATTTGTTTAGTTTCAGTTTTCACACCGCTGCGCTTCTGTTGAGAGAACACCCAGGTTTCTTTACAGCATACAATACAGTAGACCTGAGATTACATTTGTCCATTCCATGTTATATATATATGAAATATGCAATATAACTATTTTTCAACACATGTGTATATAGTTGTCTTGTCTATTCTTTAACTTTAATTTGTTCAGCTTTGTTGAACTTGTTCTTAGCTGTTATGTTTATTCTGTTAAATGCTTTGACTGCGACTGGTGCGGTGGTAAGACTTGAATCCTAAACTGCTGGTGAACATCCCTATTTTTTCCCCAACAGTGGATGAACATTATTACGCTAAAACATGTGTCCCTGGCTTAAACTGCACTTTTTGCATTATTTTCTTCCCTCCGCTTTACGCAGCAGTTTAGCGTCTTTTAGCGCATTGTTTAGGTTTTGCGGCCCACAATTTTACTATTGTTGTTCACTCGCTCAGCTCTCATCATGACCGTTTCCTGTTGGGCATGTAGCGTCCAGACAGACACAGTTAGCGACTAGCTGGTAAACATAGCTGAGCATTTAAGAGCAAGATGTTCTCTCAGGAGATGGTGGACACGAGACCGGAGCAAAAAGGAAAGTGAATGCTGGACTTACATTCACTTAAATCGTCAGAAACCAAGGCTGGATGTGTGAATAACAAATTGTTTGCTAACACATTAGCTATATCAACTTTATATGGTAATATAATAGGTCAAACTTGTTCTGTTGCCCCCAAGTGGCCAAAAATGTTGCTCCTTATTAGTACATTTGCAAAGGACAAAGTCAACCCGACCTTTGAAAACCCAATGTCACACCTCTCACCCACACAACCTTGAGGCAGCACAGTCGCTATACCTGCACTGGTGCTCTGTAGAGGCTCTCCATGCTCCAATAACACTGGACTGGCAACTGGGGATGGAAAGAGTTCAGACCTCCAGAGGAAATTGTTCGGAAACACAAGGGGCCACTGTGTTAAGCAAGAACAAGCAGGGGAGGCTGCAAAAACAAGAATGAGCCCTTTCTCCTGAACTACGAATAGAAAAATGTCAAAAATGCACGTTAAAACACCGGAGCAGGCAGAAAGTCAGTGTGTCGGTCAGTCAGGCAGTTAATTACAGAAAGAAACAGTGACAAAGCCACATGGAGCACTTTTAAAGGTGACCGTGTTTTCCTCTGCGAGCCAACCTCCCAGCAAGCTGACCTTACTTTCCTCCGGGCTGAAATCCCTTCATGTGTGGAGCGCAAGTGTGCCCGAAGGTCTGTGGCCTGTTAATATGCAACAGACCCAGCATCCAGCTTTAAACAATGAAAGGAACCCAAGGAAAGAATGACAGTATTGGGTAAAGAGAAGAGGGAGAAACACGTCTAGCCCTGAATCCAAAACCAGAGGATGAGACGGTGACAGACGTGTACTGTGAGTGGAGCGAGAGCAGGCGACAGAGAGAACCCTCACACATCCCTGAGAGCCTAATTGAAAACAGACATGTTCACTTCTGCAGAAAAGTAAGAGAGGCAAGAAGGGGGAAAAGAAAAAAGAAAATTACAATTTGGTTTCTCACAGAAGGTCAGAGGTGGTAGACTCAGAAGGAGAACCTTTGTGGTTGAAACAGGCCAAATGTGTACCTTTTGTGTGTGTTCCTTTTAGCCATGAGAAACCAGATTTCTCCTATTCTCTGGAGTCCAGACCATGAGAATAGTAACTGCAACCCTCAGAAACGCACGCGCATGGGACATTGACCTCTACCCTCAAAAGAGGTCAATGTCCCATGCGCGTGCGTTTCTGAGTCCATGCAACTCCTGTGTGTGTTTGTGTATGTGTGTGTGTGTTTGTGTGTGTGTTTGTGTGTGACAACCTGCCAGCTTTCAGCTGACGTTATGCAGGCATCAGAGTGGTCTCCCCCCTGTTTCTTGGCTGTTTTGACACTAACTACGAAACACTCGGCTCCGTCATAAAAACGGTATGTGTGCCGTTGAGCTGAAATGTTTCAGGTCTATCAATTCTGAGCCAGATTTATTATAGACATTTTTCTGTTGTATAATACTCTACTGTGTTTTCAGTTTTCTACTCTTTCTTAATCAAAAAATGTGTCTTGAGTCATGAGATGTTAAACAGAGCTCACACACACATACAAACACACACAATGTCTCTCCCAACCAACCGGCTACGTCCATTGCTTTGTGTTGGTGCCAGACACATCTGCACCTTAAACACACACACACACACACACACACACACACACACACACACATGCAACAGGCACAGCAAACACTCCCACTCTCTGTCTCCTCTCTCTACAAAGTGTTGCACTTAAACGTAACTGCGGCAAGCTGAAACAGCAGAAATGTTAGTAAAAGAGTCTCTCTCTCTCTTTGTAATCAGAGTGAATTTGCAAGTCAAGCTTTTTCTCTTCCCCAGTTTTCTTTTTCTTTTTTTTTTGGAGCAGGACTCCAGAGGGAAACCACACATTGCTCCGCTCTGCATGGATGTGGAATTTTACTGAAACGTACACAGGGGCATGTAGAAAAACCTACAACTGTGCATGCAAACTCTGCAGGAAGCACTGCAGCCCTTCTGGCTTCCTCTTTGGTAATATTATGCCCTAAAAATGTTAGAATCCTGTACAAAAGGAGCTGTCCGACAAAACTCCTAAATCCCACCAAAGTCTCAAATTCATGCTTAATAACAGGATAAAGTGTTGTCTATGTTTTCAATGAACATGAGTCATACGGTTGGCCATGACTGTCCAGAGTTACTTACAGTACAAGGAGGGTCCAAGTGGGTAAATTAACCCATCTCTTTACCAGAAGTATAAGTAGCTCTGTATGTCGTGTTACAAAGGGAACTTGACGCCTAATCATTGCAGAGTGCTTATAAGTCCGGGTGTATGGGACCACCAGTCAGTTAGATAACAAAAACAGCGAGGAAGCATCTAAAATTAGCCGTTGAATGTTGTCTTTGTTCCAGATATTATCTGCAATTTATCAACGTCAGGGTGCAATGACCCTCTACTATAAACTTGGCCCCAACTTCAACAGTACAACTCCAAATTAGAATTTTGTAGTAGAAAAAGAGAGCCTACTTCAGCAGTTCCTCAAGTACTGAGCTGGCAAAAGATGCAACTTCACGGTAATGAATACAATAACTCGTGGCTTTTTTTGGATGGAGTTTTGTTCGTTCTTATCTTCACATGTTCACAATTTTATCATCTGTGCGAAATACATCGAAGCTGCAGATATTTGAATCAATGTCTGATGCTGAACTCAGTGTTCTTATGTTGTGCTGCTGCAATGTATCTTTAAATGAAAGTTCTATTTATTGTTTTTTCTAAGAAAAAGAAGGGAAGTCACTCTTCTTGTAAAACCTTCAGAAAAGATTTTAAAAGGGGATATTTAAAAGAGAAATATTACATGCTGTGCAACCTAATAACTATTTCACGAGTCAAGATTAGTTTAATATGATGTGGTCTTTTCCAAGACTTCAGGGAATCAGATTTTGTCACCGGAAACTTAACTCTGGTGCCAAGTAATACTTGCCAAAACGAAGAAAAGAAAATCCTCTTGCGTATTGAATATTGTATCAGGAAGGAATGGGGATTTGCTGCTGCTTTCAGCTGAATACTCTTTTTGTAGATAGACAGATCTAACGCACTTTGGTTCAATATGAAGGTTTCAGTCCTACCTGTACAGGGAGAGAATCTGGCTCAGGCTCGTCCACTAGGACCTGCAGATCTCCGGTTGGTCCCGCGTCCCCGGCTCCTAATCCTGTCATGAGCGCTGCGTCTAAGCCAAGAAAATCTGCATGTCTGCCTTTAAAGTTAGAGCCTGGAGTGAGGGACGAGCGACTGGCTGCTTTTCCAATATATCTCTCTCTCTCTCTCTCTCTCTCTCTCTCTCTCTCTCTCTCTCTCTCTCTCTCTCTCTCTCTCTCTTACTCACTCTCTCTCTCTCTCTCTCTGTGGCTGCCTGTGCTGAGTGATTGACTACTGCCTTATGCAAGCTGCCTCTCTTGCTTTTCACCCACTCAGCTGGATCACTCTGAGACTGTGAGCAAAGTAAAGCTGATTCTCAAAGGAGCCACAAGGCTGTGTCTGGTTTAGTATTACACACACACAAACACACACACACACACACTCATATACACGTGTAGGAGGGCTGCAACCCTCCACTGGTCCCCCCTCTGTTAAACCGGTGGACTTCCTCCATGGATATGCCTGCTAACTGGCCTTATGGGCCGAGAGAGACAGACATTCAACACTCTGCTCTCCAAACACTCGGAGTAAATCAAATTATAACGCAATGTAAAGAAACATTAGAAAGAAGAAACTAAAAGTAAATTTGATTGTTATTTGGCCCTGAAAAGAGATGATGAATTGGTCGAATATCTCTCTACTGTCAGAGAACGAAAGCAGAGATGCAGATCCGAACCAAGCACAGGTCCATTATGCAGCCATTGTTCTACAGGTGAGGTTGAGAACGACTTCCTTCTACAATGTAAAACAATCAACTCTGTGACCAGAGATTGTAACGACTACATACACTATATACTGGAATTTGAATTCCTGTGTAAGTTTTGACCAATCTGTTGCTGCATTTAAAAGGTTTACACTTGAATTGTTATTCCTGTTATTATGAATATTGTATTTATTTATAGTATTTATTTGTTCTATTTGGTTTTACAAAGTTAGGAAAGTGATGCGTACTCATTTTACGTCGTATACACACCGGTTTTACTGAATCCGCTTATTATTTCAAGCCCAAACATTATGTTTATCCTAAACCGAACCAAGTGGTTCTGTTGCCTAAACGTAACCACGACCATCGAGGTAACATCGTGGCGTTAAGTGACATGCAAAGCCATTTCACAACGTGGCGTATAAACGACACGTGAAAGGTTGCGTATAAATGACATGAAAAACCTACAATGTGTGCAGATGACAAACCTATAGGACAGGAGATTATTTGCACGCCTTCCCGTGAGATCAGGCAGATTTGGCCGACACCCAAAGCGCAGATATCGGTATCCGGGGACGCAGGACCGACCGGAGATCTGCAGGTCCAAAAAACTCAACCACCTGTTTGTGCGTGGTGTCATGCCCCCCCCCCCCCCCCCCAGCCTTGTGGATTTAAATCATTGCAGCTTTGCTCCATAGTCTCAGTCCACTTCCAACATCTGCCGCTGAACGATGTTACCATAAGTGTTGCAGGCGACGCTTGTGGTTTCACAAGGTTTTCCAAAAAGTTTGCCACCCATCATCTGGACTGCATTGCTTTAAAGAACCGCAAGAGGTGGAACCAGGCACTAATACAGTGATGTATTCTGTCCTGCCACTTTTTTAGCCCTGTTAGCGGCGAGGTCCAGACTGAAAAGACATTCATGGTCCCCAGAGGATGAGTCTTAGAGACTTTGGTGAACCCCCTGATGTTTCCTCCAGCGCCACAGGATGTCATTTTTGTTTTGTAGTGACTGAAGTGGTTATTTTAACATGTTCCAATTCTTCACTTTGATTTATGACCAAACACTTGTGTTGATTTGTTTGACGTGGCTGTGATAAATCACGTTTGAGCTCCCGCTGTCTTGTTTGAGGTTAACTCTGTGTGATTGTTTTGCACTGCAGCACGTCTGTATATTTACTTCTGAGGCAGTGAAGATTCCCACCACTCTCTACCACTTGTCGCTAGCATGAATCAGTTGGCCTCTCTGACACAAAACAGCTCCCACACGAATAGTTTCATCTCCTAGTAAGTGGCGATTCTGTGTAATTTTACGGAGCCACAAGACAGTGATCCCCGCTCATCAACAAACTGCTGCTTGCTCCGTCCTCCTCCCGTCCTCTCCTCTCTTCTCTTCAACAACACTGAGAGAAACAGCTCCATATTAGGGCCACCATTCTGCGCTGGCTTAAATGGATTCATTGCTGCCAAACACTTCAAACAGCTTGAGAGCGCTTACACCAGAACAACTGTTTTAAGTAAGTAGCGAGAAGCTGGGATGGAAACCTGGGGTGGGGGGGGGGGGGGGGGGGGGGGGGCGGCTGTAAACCAGTCAACCTGTCTGTTTAGCAGCGGACAGCGGACAGTAATCCCCTCCTCAAACATGCAAGCGCCTACTGTATAATCACATCTGCAAAAGCATGCCTGCATACCAAGACGAGACGGTAATAGAATACAGAATAACCTCCAAGCTGCAAAATGTATTTTCTCTGTCAAAGCCAACCTCATGCATGTGCATGTGTGTTTGTGTCTCCGTCCGTACCCAGGGACGATGCTCGTGTGCCAGGCCAGCTGTTGTGCCAGTGGGGAGATGAAGGATGAGCGCCTTGTTAAAATGCTTCAAACACATTCTTTAAAGAGCCAGGTTGACTTTTGAACCCAATGCATCCCTTTACGACATGTTTATAGCCTCTGTGTGCTGTATAAATGTCTAAATGATGAAAGCACAACGTGTGATCATGGCTAATTTTGTCAGGCAAGGGACATTCAAGGCCTTTGTTATGTCTTTAAAAATGCACTGTCAATGTCAGATATCATCAAAAAAACAAAGCTTATAGAATCTGAAGCAAGGTTCAAGTCTGTACAATTTGCTACAATTAAATTAATATATGAATATATCACGGCTTCTTGGGAGGTAGGGAATCCATTATAAATGTCATTATAATTTATTGTAATTGTATGCTTTGGAGACTGGTGACCCCAAACATGAGAAACTGCCCTCTCATTAGGCTGAAGCTGCATTTCCAGCCTTCGCCACAGGGAAAACATGTTGGTAAAAGATCAACTCCCGAAATTATGTTGGAAAAGCTGCACACTAAACAGTAGACAGACAAAGTTAAGGACCAGTTGTTGAACACAGTAGAGCATTTAGCTGCTAAAGAGCCAGACACCGAGCCAAAGCAACAAGAAGAGTGAATATTAGACTTCCATAGAATCAGTAATGAAAGCTATTGTCTATGAGCAATCAAGCTGATCTGTGGGTAATGTAGGCACCAGGTTTTGACATGGAAGGATGCAAGCCGATATCTCTGGTTCTGCTGCGTCGATTTTGATCTTCATTGTCTGTCATGATAAAGGAGCGCAACGCTAAATCGATGGAGAACTCCTTTCTTTTCTGGTTGGAGATGAGGTTTTCATTTAGTGTACCAGCTATAGGACACTATTTGATCCTGGACATACATGTTTTCTCAATTACCTCTGCTTCTCTCTTTCTTCTTTGCCTTTCTTTGTTGTTTTTAGTTTTTTTAGAGAGAAAGAGATGCAGACAGATGAGGAGAACGGTTCCCAGTCTGTGTCCCATGCTTTTCTACCTGGCCACAATCCATGACTGACTGGAAACGCATTGGAACAACACATGTACACACAGACGCAGCAGTACGGATGCAACTATTTAGACAAACCAGATGACTCCACATCTCTGTGGCTACAATCATAAATCCTATTTAATCAAAGCACCGTACACTGAATCCCTCCCATTGAAGTGCGGAGCACTGATTGAGTCCACGCTCGGCAGGTATGCTCACTTCAAAGACAACAAGCATCAATCTTTAGATGAGGAAACAATGTCATCTTCTTCTTTCCCTGCTTTGTTCTCTTATCATTTTCTCACTGTTTATCTCTGTCCTTCTTCTTGCTCTGTGTGTCCTTTCCTCCCACTCCTGGTGATTTATTTGTTTTGCATAATTTCTCACTCCCTTCCTCTCTTTCTTCGCTGAGCCAGAGGAAAGGCTAGACGCTACGTATGGGAGGACTAGAATAAGAGGGTTTATGTTGAGCGACGTGTTACGCTGAATAATCACGGAGTGTTACTAATCAAAATAATCTTGACACATCTGGAATGTGTCCGCGGATAGACAAATAAAGGATCCAAAAAATAAAGTAATGAAGGAAAAAAAGAAAGAAAATCAACAAAGACACAATCAATGACGTCGTCTTTGTATCTGCAAGACTACTTGTGCGTCGCATAATAAACTTGGGTGTCTGTTACAATCTGTTTCTGGGTGTCATGTTGGACGAAAGGATCATAACACCTCACTACGGTGAACTGCAAAGACTAATGAAGGCTGGATGTAGAAATAATAAATAGACGGAGACATTAAATACATCTAAATAGGTGTCAAAGAAGGGAATAACATGCCTACCTCTAGTTTATTGCGCTGTAATGACTAATAAAATGATTTAACTGTGACTGTGCGTTTAAAGTAATGACTATCATTAATCCAGGCTAACGGGAGGGTGGGAAGGTGTTATAATCTGCTCTGGTCGCCACAACTGAGAAATGAATCCCATCAGACTGGCCTCTCTCCACTTTCTTCAACAAACTGGAATTTGCAGTTTTATTTTGCCAGACAAATACAGGGAAAGATCAAGTGTGTGTCTGTGTGTGTGTAAATTTAGTATTATGAATATGAAAGAATACAACTCTGTCATATACTATGGCTACTGTATATCCAATGACTGTTGAGCGGGAGTTCACACAAACAAACCAGTGACACAACCCCTCACTCCCCTGTATCAGACTGACTCAGCTCAGCACCGGGGAGAATATAATGGCTTAAAGTCAAAAGTCAACATTTTTATCACCATGCTCTTTCTTGCCCCTAATGACCGGATCACATGTCGGAGTTTTTACCATACTGCATAGCTCTCCTCCCTACTGTCATAAGATAAGGCCGAGTATAAGTTTATCTGTCTCCTTGCGTAGGATCATTCGTCTCTCGCAGGAAGTGAAAAGATTATGCTGAACAAGAACAAGCTCATATTTATTGCTACAACTTGAGGGAGTATTTGGGGTGGAGAGGATTCAATGATTACAAACTGTCCCGTGTGAACTTCTTTACTGTTGCTGAACATTACTTACAATCTCACCACAGTTTTTCATTCGTCTTGCATGTGTAACCCGGCCTTAGCAGACCAGACGTCTAAATTAAAGTCCCGTTAGCTCCTATGAGCTCCGTTCTCTCCCTGAGGGGAGTGCAGAGTGAGGTCAGTTATCAAGCACCGGAAATTTCCCCGGCCAAGCAAACATCAGTCCAGAGAAGCGCCATGTTTTCAGTGGCTAGAGAGAAAATAGAGATTAAACTCATGTCATTTGCAAAGCAAGTTTGGCTGCTTCTCAGACTTTGTGTTGAGCTTACAATCTGAGGTGGCTTTCACTTTATGGGAGCCTCCAGCTAGAAGGAGTTTGCAGCATGACACGGGTGTGGAACCATTTTAAGGGTTAGGTGTTCAGTTTGCATTGTGTCTTCTGAGGGTAAACATTGTATTTATTGTTCCTTTGTTAGAAGAAGTGGAGTTTTTAATGATTAAAATGCTCTGAATATACAGTATATGGCCACGAAAGCCAATACCTTAACTGCTTTAAGATGCGGAAAGAAATGTTGTTGTTTAATGTGAATCCAGCACCAAAGCTTTAATAAGTAGGAGTGTAAGCGTTCAAGGATTCAAATGCTCTTTAAATTGTGTGAAAAATATGAAAATATTATTTACTCATAACGTTTTTGGGCTTTTCCATGTATGTTCTGTCAAAACAACAGAAAATACATTGTGTGAATAAGAAGTCTAGGAAATGAAGCATAAGTGAACATAAAAGATGAAGGATTGTGAGACGAAAAATTAGGTTTTTTGAGAGCAGAGAAAGCCTGCAAGTTGAATGCAACAACAACACATTTGTACATCCTGTTCTGTGTTGTTACTTTGTCCTTCAGTCTCCTCTCTCCCTTCCATCTGTCTTGTCTAAATAAAAACAGAAACTCCCTTCCCTTCTGATCCTTTCAGATAGTCAAGGTTTTATCACAAACCGATACTGCGCGCAATGATTACACGTAGATTGCAAATGGTAGCAGTGTCACATTTCGTAATGCATGTCTTCTGCAAATTGCAGACACAATTGTTGTTTTTTTTACCCATAAGGCTCTTATCTAGTAGCCACCACCTGTAGATTTAATTACACAGGTGGTGAAGGAAGTGGATGAGACTTAAAGGTGTTATTGTGCTTCAGGCAAAGTGTTTATCGGATTGTAAAGCTGCATCCTTTACACCTTTGCAACGTCCAAGGCCAGGTACGCGGTAGTGAGAAAGAACGCAAGTGAGCTTCTTCTCTCTGAACTACTTCATTTGGAGCAAACCCAAACTTTAAGTTTGCCGGTTTACTGATTTGCAAAACTGATTTGGTTTCCCCGGTTCCGTCCATTAACTCGAACATTCTGGTTATTTCTGCAGCTCTGTCTCAAAGAACGTGTGAACCCTAATGTCCCATCACCCCGTGTTACTTGATTCCATTGCTGCATAAAGAGTAAACCCACACGACAGCATCCTGGAAAGAGTGATACTAACATCTTGGCAGTTTCTTCCAAGCATAATTGCTTTGACTCAGGAACCTTTACTCTCTTTGCTCCACTGCAGAAGGATGATGTGTTCTTTCGGTATTGGCGTCTGTATTGGAGAAAAATAGGGGTGGATTGTTTTAAATACCTTACAGTATTTTATCCAGCAAGCCATAAAGAGCCAATTTAGTGTTTTATTTATGTATGTGTATGCATTTGTCCCCTACTGGCTGTATTTATGTGTTGCTAAGGTATTCAATGTCGAGGGAATTAAGCAAGATTTACTTGATCTCTAATGAGCTGCTGATGAACAGATGTGTTCTCTGGCTCTGAGTTGTCTTACATATAACTTTAAATAGTCTCAATCACCTTATGGATCCTAAACTTGCTTCAGCTCAAGACCCGTAATAAATCCTCCAGTGTGCTAAATATCTGCTTCCAGAGTTTCAACCCTTTTTCCTGATGTAATGGCCTCGTCCGTAACAGAAATCAGCCATGAAATGGAAATCTTCTCGTTCCGATTTTGTTTAGTTTCAGTTTCTTTTCATTTCTTTTCATTTTAAACCAAACCATTATGCTTTTAACTAAACCTAACCAAGTAGTTTTGTTGCCTAAACTTTATGTGGTAGTTTTGTAGCGGTTTTTTTTAACACAAAACTTGTAATTGAGAGTGCAGTGTAGTTGTATGGGGACCTAATTTTATAGGAGACAGGCATGGCTTGTGATTTATCATTTTGATTTATATTCCAACTCTCATCCACGGTCATGGGCTCTATGATGGTAAAAATTCTAAATTCATGCTGCTGAGATATATGCTTCTTTCACGGAGTTGCTGGGCTCACCGTCAAGGACTGTGTCAGGAGGTCAGATATCTAGAAAAAAACTTAGATAAGAGCCACTGCAACTTCAGGACACCTATTACTTTTCTTAGTCAACTGATAGTAGAAACCCTATCGCACGCCTACCAATAGAGTATACTAAAAATCTAATTTACTACCAATACACCAGATGATAAGACTTCATCTGGTAGGACTGAGACCTCTTGCACTTGTGGTTGTTACCAAAGAGACTGTAATGTGAAGACCAACACTTTCCAAACATGTTCTTCTGCCAGTGCATACCACAGCTGCTAATCTGTCTTTCCACATCACAAGACTTCTCTTTTTAACAAACGGGTGTGTGAGCGCCACAGAGATCCTGGTTGACCTATACGCTCAATTATGTGCCTGAACACACCCTGTAGTAGACTGAAGCTAATGCTGCTGCTCTGCTTTCGTGCTGCTTATGGTAAGCTGTGTGGGCACATGATAGGAACATTGGTGAAAGCTGTCAACGACCCAAATGATATACAGGCCAGCTCTTTGTTATAGAACTGTTTGACAAATAGAGTGGTTGCATGGTGTTCCTCAGGGTTCAATACTGGGTCCATGATTGTTTTTTTGTTTTCGTACGTGCTTCCTTTGGGAAACAATAAGCTCATGAGTCGGTTCCTGTATTGTTTGTTTTACATGCTGGTGCATTTAGAAACCCGTGTCTTTTCTGGCTGAACAGTTGTACAGACTTATTTTTCCTCCAGCCGAGGTATATTATATGTGAGATGCATTGCTGGAATCAAGACTTATCCTTATTATTATTATTATTCAGAGCCCAGCAAAGGATCGATCATGCTTTTATTTTGGCATGGCAGGCTTAGTTCTCCCGGTTGTTTTTATCTTTAGTTCCTGCCTTTATGTTAAGCTTAATATGAACTCATGCTGCTCAAGGCAACAAATGGATGCCCTTTTTCAGTGAAAACTCACATTGACTCAGGTATGTTCTGCTTTTAACTTTTATCACAAGAAGAAATCCATCTTTAACCTGTTGTACGAATAGACCTCAATCTCACAATGTATCTTCACAGGAGGCGTAGCGTACGTAGCATGTTAGCAGAGCAGCTGCTTCAGTACTCCATGCCGGCACAGGGTGCATTCAGGCACAGTTTTGATGGTAGGTCACCCGAGTTTCGGACGACTGAAAAACACAGCCGAAACACTTTTCTGCGTAGACACGCAGAACAGCCAAACAGATGTTGAAGAAACATCTGTTTAACTTCATGTTACTTTAATTGGATCTTTTATAGAGGATCTAACTTTCTCTCTAGAGCTGCAATCTGTGATTTAATAGGACGACAGAGTCATAAACCTCAGCTGCTAAATAAGGGTGGTGTGTCACAACTGCTCTTATGCTGTGCCACTCTGTGGGCCATTTATTAATGTCGCCAGCTGTTTATAGCAGCTGTTTCATAGTAGTACATAAACACACACACACACACACACTCACAAACTTGTGCTGTCTTCTTTTGATAATGACTTGCCCTGTACATAGTTTAAGTTACCTAAAACCATACCTTAACACCACTTTAGTTGTCATGCATGGATACTGTTGGAATAATTCATTGGGAGTGATCATTGAAAACATGTTCTATTTAATGTAATCATTCGATATCAATGTTCCTTTTGGAAATGTGGTATTTTACATGCAACAAATCATTCATCACTGCAGTAAATACTAGTGAGGAACATCTATATTTTTCATGTGCAACTACTTGCAACAACTAAGTAATGACTGTGTTGTCAAGCTGTGACAGTGGGAGTAAGTAGATGTATTACATGTTCTGAACTTGTCTGTATGAAGCCAATCATAATGTTACTGCTCATTCAATTGAAAAGGCATAAAATATGACCGCAGAAGATCCTCCTATACAGTCCTTATCCAAACCTCTAGCAAAACCTTCTTATTTAATCCCTTCTCTGCATCTGTGCCAACTCTTCCCCGACTCTAAAATTTCAATTTACACATCTCATGGTATATTCTCAGGTCTCGGTAGCCCTCTAACTGTGCGTGTTTGACGAGTTGGGAGTGAGAACGGGTTGGAGGGGCTCATTCATGCCAGGACAAAAGAGTCAACAGAATGTTCAACATTTTTAGTTCAGTGTATGAAGTAACAGCACAGAAATAAACCGTATAAAAAGATTGGTATTTGTGCGCTTCAGCTCAAGTAACAGTACCTCCTTTGCTGCAACACTTCTTTATAAGGCTCAATGAACAGCACAAGCTCTACTGTACTAGGGCTCTGCATCCAAGTCTGTATTTTCCTTTCTAGGATTTCACATTACAGCAACTGTATTCTGCTTCTTTTTTTTTTTGTGTGATTTTTGGCGAACTGATCAACAAATGACTCACGATTCAGAGCCTTGGCCTTCCTAGACTCAGTGCACACCGATTGCGCAATCTCTCATTGGTTATGGTGGACCTGAGGTAAGTTTCCAATGTAGAAAAACACAGCTCACAAGAAGCAGTACTCACTGGGATTGCGACTGCTATTTTGCAGAGTTTGAAGAGCTCTAAAAACACTTCTTTATATGGCTTGATGGACAGTACCAGCTCTAGAGGGTCTCTGCAACCCATCTGTACTTTCCTTTCTAAAATGTGGCTGAACTGATGTAATTGAATGTTTTAATCAAATAACCAAAAAAGCAGTTTCTTTCAGAAATGCATCCCTTTTAGGGTTTAGAGCGTGGATGCTATTCAAGATGTCAGTGTGTTTTGTTTTTTTGTAAAAGCTTATTCAGCCTTTTACACATCGACTGTGTTTTTCTGTCTCTAAGTCTTCTTCCAGACATATAGGAACATGCCTGCTCACACATGCATACATACACACAGTCATCTATGACAGAGAGGCCCTTGATTGTTGTTGATCTTTATATAATTCCATAGTAAGTAATCTCCCTGATTCATGTCAACTACAAAGCGTCCTCTTTGTGCTGTTTTGAAATCCCGGTCCAAGTCTTTGTGATTTATGATGAACTTTACAGTGCATGTGTGTGTGTGTGTGTGTGTGTGTGTGTGTGTGTGTGTGTGTGTGTGTGTGTGTGTGTGTGTGTGTGTGTGTGTGTGTGTGTGTGTGTGTGTGTGTGTGCGTGTGTGTGTGTGTCTGAATGAAATATGTTGATTGTGTGTCTCAGATGATTCATTCTCACTGGAACATCTGCTTTCCAGCACAGACAAGCTGCAGTGTGATAATGATATGTATGTGTGTATACTGTATGTGTTTATATGTATGTGTGTGTGTGTGTGTGTGCTGGCGACCCTGAAGAGGCGCCAGCTTCAGAACTCGCCTGACTGTTTTGTCTTTTCAGGAACATTCCTCTTTTTTTTTCTGCCCTTCAATGTTACGGCTCAAACCCACTCGGCACCTCCAAGTCACTGGACTTATAGAGTTTATTCAAATGTGCACCCCTTATTGGCATATGGTCATCCAAAGGCTGTTTATTCATTGCATGTAAAGATGCTACATGTTAAACATGTTTGGCTTTTTGTCTCCAATTCCTCCTGTTTTCTCAGGTTGACCAAAGTCCCACTAGACTGAATTTACTGGAACTATACTTCTCTCTGTGTTCAGCTCCTTGTGGGACAGGAAAGAGCTCTTTGGATCCGTTTTACAGTAATTGACTGTACATGCCTCCATATTTGTGGTCCACCAATGACACCAGAGGAGAGCAGCTGATTGGTCCAAGGTTGCAATGATGTCAAGACACAAGTTTCCATGCGTGTTGATGGAAAGCGTTACAAAGAGAAGCAGAGGGAGACAGGCACACCTAGAGGATCGAAGTGAAGGAAACTCCACTTGGTCTTGTTTTGCATCGTTGAGTCAAAAGATGCATAAATGCAAACAAGTAAAAGAGGGCAAAGGATCTTTTTCAAAACGAGTGTTAGTTCAAAAGTGTAGCAGTATTTGAACAAAATCATAACAAGTGTAAGTCCCATGTCTGACCCAAAAAGGTTTGGGAGAAATACCCATTCTATAAAGTCCATTATTTGAACATGTAAGCCCAAAACATTTAAAAGAATGCTCAATAAAAACGTCTTGAGATTGTAGAAGTGGACTCGACGCACTACAAATGAAAACAGTTTTACACAGCTCACAGAAACATGTCCCACGTGTTAGCGGTTGAGGCAGCGTTTTCATCGTAATTCAAGTCTCGCTATCTTTAATTGAGTTTGGGAACACACAGAGAGGCACACAAACAGACATGTGCACACAGTAACATTACAGAGAACAATAGTTAGCAGTAGAAACTACTACATCTGCCACAGAGCAGCAGTGAAACAAGAATATTATTCATGGACACATACCAACATTTTCTTATTGTATGACTAAAGTTTCACTCGTATAATGTACATTTTGATAATAATTTCACAGAGTTTGGGCCGACAGCATCACAAATAGGATGGAATCAACGAGAAAGCGGTGTGGCATTTGTTTTTAGGCATAATTACATTCACTGCTATAACTGTTTCATTAACTACTGATCCAAATGTTGGTTTAAATATCCATGAACCCAGACAGGCTTGCATTTTGAGTGTGAGTGCATGCATGGTGAATTGCACTCCCATCACACACACACATGCTCAAACGCTGGCCCGACATCCCACACAGCTGAATGAGGGTTCAAAGGTCACAGAGAGAGCCTGCAGCTGACCCCGGAGCTGCATAGCTTCACCATGATCTACGGCATCTGCTCAGCCTTACTCACCTTCAGTCACCAGCCGAGCACATGTGTACACTTGTTGACTTGCTCATGAAATTAATGTGTTGTTAGCAGCTTTTAAATAACTTCTTTTTTTTTAAAATCTAAATGTCCATTTTTCATTCTTTTTCACTGTCTTAACGCTCACTGGTTTGAGTCATCTGGTTCAGTGGAGGGACTTGGCCCCTGTTATGGTTTCTCTGTTATCACTTCATTCCACTATGGCTGAGGTTGAAAGACCCGGCCATTAACAGAGTGGTTTGGGGGATTTGAGAATGTGTGCAACCATGTGAAGACTGGGTAGCTGTGGGGGATGGGGGGGGAGTAATGGTTTTGATGAGACCCGGCAGACAGGGAGACAGAGTGAGTCATGACACCTTTTTCAGCAAACCCCTGAGCTCTGAACAGAAATATGTAGACACACACACACACATTTCTTAAATGGGGACTGTTTTCAAGAGAGCCAGATTCATTTTTGTATAAACTTCAGATGTTTAAAGGAGCTTAATTGTCGTTTGAAGGTCTGAAGACGTTTGCATTATTGTAGTTGCCTGTACCCGCCTCCCTCCCCCTCAGGCTGAGCTCCCTACTCTGTAATTTTGGTTTTGGGGTGTAGGCTTCTTCCTGAGGACTAAACAGAAAACACTCCATACTACATATAAACTGTCTCTGACCACAGAGGGGGGGGGAAACACAGGAAACCTCAGTTGTGGACATAGCATATCATGCAATAAAAATGAACTGTGCCTTCTTCAAGATGGCACCAAAATCCATGGAAAATGATTGTCTGTCTCTGCGGTTTGTACATTTAGTAAAGACCTACACGGCTTTATAGCCTCGTTGAGCTCATTGTTTTCTGACACACAGATGTAGTGTTTCGACTCAGTCTCGCAGGCCTGGTGGAGTCCAAATCTGAGCTCAAACAAACAACAATAAAAGCAATTATGTTTTTCTAGTGGCCAAAACAAAACTCCAAATGAATGCTCATGTTTAAAGCATTTGCTATACCAACCTAAAAGAAGATGATATGTCAATGTGGTGTCCACAGGTTGATTTTGCTCCCCCCCCTACAAATGGCAAAAAAATCCTTGATGTTATTGGTCCAGTAAAAGTCTGAGTGCTATTCAATGCCGTTCTACTGAAAACCCTCATAATATACCGTATGATTTCATTTAATAAGAGGTATTACTGTATGACTGTGTGGCCACTGTGCTGGAGACACAAATACATATTTCTATAATACGAAACATTACTTTTCCAATGGGAAGCCTCAGCCAATACGGTTTCAACATGAGCCTAATACAGCTACTCTGAGATTGTGAAATGTCTGTTTTTCCCTCAGAGATTTTGCTGAAATCATTTATTAGTGGTGATGAGTGACAAGTTGGCGATGTGTGGTGTGTGTGTGTGTGTGTGTGTGTGTGTGTGTGTGTGTGTGTGTGTGTGTGTGTGTGTGTGTGTGTGCGCGCGTGCGCGTGTGTGTGTGTGTGTGTGCAAGTTAAAGGGAGAGACAGTGATTTATGATGAGAAAACATGATGTGTTCAAAAACACAGAAGAAATTGTAAAAGAGAGAAATGGAAGGTAAAATATGAGAGAAAGACAGAGAATTTGGTAGAAACAGACCAAAATAGAAAGAAACGGAGAAAGTGGGGCACGATTTGATTCGTAGATGTTCCATCTTAACCGGGGAGCGCTGCGTTTCCAAGGATGTGGCTGTCTGTGGACTGTGGTTGGGATGAAAGGGAAGGAAGCCAGGCGGCCCTGAAGGACTTCTCCCTGGATCTGTGGGGAACACGCACACACCAACACACACACACACACGCACATACTCACAAAGTCAACATGTATGTAAATGAGAGGCTATCCTCTCGTTCTGGTGAACAGATGGAGTTAATCGTTTCCATCCCTCTCGACGGGCCTATGTGCAACTCTCGGAGAAATCAACTTTCATTACACAGACACATATCATGGAGCTTTTCTTTCTCTCCTGCCTTCTCCTCTCAGCAGACATTCCAGAGTTACCCATTAAATAGGTTGACACCCTCAAGGATAGGTCAGCTACAGATGTTTGTGGGTGATTAAATCTCCTCTGACGTGATGTAAAATGCCTGCATGTCTCAGTTTGATAGCTCTTTTTTCTATCTGTTGTGTTTTCTTTTCTGTCTTATGGGACCCATTGCACGTCTGTGCCCAGGGGCCCTTTGTCTCCTATATAATCCACCCATGATTGGACCAGCAATAGTCTGGTGGGATGCGAGTTTGAAGGAATGGAGACCTTGCATCTGGTACGTAAATCCTTTGTGTAGATAAAGATTGAGAAGGAAAACAGTCTTGGCACAGCTGCAGAAATAGCTATAGTGCCACCTGGATCAACTTTAAACCTAAACCAAACAAAGAGATGTTTAAGTAACTTGAGTGCATCGCCGTGAGAATCGAGACAAAGTGATTCTTCACTCGTGACATTGATTTGCGTTTGCTGCGGTGCGGTGAGACAACCTGACCTGCTGTGTTCATTTCAAATCACCATCTCTTCAGTGTGACCTGTGTGACCCTTCTGAGGTACTTCAATTTACCCCCCCCCCAAATCCTTTACCATGAAATCCATACAGGTTTGTGGAGCACAGTAATATACTTTCTCTAATCCGCATGGACATTTGTAGGGTGTCCTTGGATTAATGCCACCTCAAAGGTCCTGGAGGGTCACACACCTGGAACCAATAACTTTCTGCACTACCAGGACAAGCTTTACCATGAGTGGTCAGACTTTAAAGATACAAGCAGGGTTTCATCTGACAGTAATTTAATCTATTAAAAGCGAGTTTTTCTCTTGCTTTTCTGTGTTTGCGACAGTAGTCTCTTTCTTTGCCACTCGTGGCTCTGCTTCGTTCAACTGGTTACAATCCAACTTCATCCATGTGAACAAAGACAGGGATTCAGTCGGTTCCAGGAAACTGTAATTTGACTGGGCATTAAAAGGTGGACAGCATTAGCTTAAATTGATTCAGCTTTTCATTTAGCATGGAGCTAGACTTCCCAAATGATTTGCAATTACCTTTTACAGGATGTTTTTTTCATAGATTGTCTCCAGGAATTAGGATTTATGTAGGCTGACTATAAATAAAGTCATTGTTTCAAGTGTCAAAAGTCAGGATAAACTCAAAATTTGTTTGGAAGCAGAAGCATCCATTTAGTAGACACAATGGGAACCAAGACGCAATAATACTGATGTGAAAAACACACTGAAGAAAATAAGAACAATCTAGTTCAGTAAAGTGGCGCTTAGGCTGAAAGTGCATCATAAAAACTAACTGTAGCTCAAAAATACAGAAGTAAGCCTCCGCTTCCTCTCGGCTCATACAGTACATGTATATGTGCAGCAGCTGGCAATTTGTTACATTTTATTGGACATCAGCCAGTGCATGTATGGGCTCAACCACCGATGATTAGTTACTTGTTACATGAGCGGCACGACATGTATACTTCCACTAGAAGTGTATCAGGCCTTGTGAGGAACAGAATCAGGCTCTGTGAAATAAAAAGAAAGACCAAATGCAAGGTAAAAGGAGGAGAAGAGGCTTTTTAAATGGTTTGGTTCTCATATAGGGGCCAATATACTGACTAAGACTGATAACATGGAGGAGATCAGTCTGTGACCAGTGACAGCAAGGTCAATTTGTTTCAATACAACTTCATCAGTGTTTAAAATACATCAGGAACGTATACTTCTTGACCTCCATTGTCTGTTAAACCTTCTGCTTCTTCTTTTGGAACTGCAGGAATACCATAAAACTGGCCATAAAATGCCATAAAATGAACATATTTTCTTCCTGACTTTCTGAACGAGGAATGGTTATGAGCAATCAAAGGCTTCAAAAAGCTAACGTCCAAAGAATTTGCCCCTGCATACACACATGTTCACACTCACACACACACACAGAACATATCCAGAACAGGTGTTGCTCGAGTAGTGCTGACAGGAATTCCGTCCTATCAAAACAAACGAAGCCGTCTAGCCAGTTGTAAATGTAATTAAACAAAACCACAGTAAGGATCCAGTATATCCTGCACGGCACATTGTATCACATAATCCAGTATTATATAGTGAAAATGATTATTGTGTATCTGTTTGATATGAGGAAAAACAATGAGTTAATACACCTAACAATAATAATAAAAGTCCGACATGACATGGCGAGAAGTAACCGCATTATTTATACAGTCGAATCTGACTCATTAGTACTTCAACACAGTGTGTATTGTGTTCACATAATCCATTGGGTTCAAGCTTGAAGTAATTGAAGATTTAAAGTCTCTTCAAAGTTCAGGATTTGTTCCAAATGAGTCAAGATATTGACATTTGTTGCTGCTCACACATGTGGCTTCAGTTGATCATTCTTAAACTCAAGGATACTGAAAGCACAGACACAGCTGTTCAGTACCTGTGTTTTTATTTTTTTTTGTCTGGGAGAACCGTGGACAGTGGTGAGTCAGAGGAGTCCAAGCTGGAGGGCTCTGATGCCTCTTGTCTGCCCACTGACACACCGAGGAACAATGCCCTGGATTCTCCACAGAGGTCTGAAGAATGACATCACTCTCACACAGATTGCCAAAGGCACTTCTCAGTTTCTCGGCGATTTATGTTTTAGGCTATTGCACTAAACTCAGATTTGATGGTGCTAAAATATATATACACAGGATGTCAACTCAGCAGTATGCAGTCGGATCCAACAACGAGGAGTCGTATTAAGTTTCCCGTTTCCATCCCTCCGGGTGAAAAGACTTCACAGTAATCATAACATCTCATGCAGTTTCATCTCTTGTTTTCTATTGTGCCTTCGAGTAATAAGGGAATGCCTTCTCAAAGGCACAAATAGTATTTTTAAAGTGCACAAAAGATTCAGACCGGGCTTCAATAAAAAGCTGGTTTCAAGGTTTTAAGAGACTTTAAACATCTGTTTATAAACTCCCTCCAGACGCCTTGTCTGAAGGACAAAGTCTTTGACAAGAGACGTTGTAACAGCAGATTTTGTGCATGGAAAAAGAACACTGCACATTGTGTGTGTGTGTGTGTGTGTGTGTGTGTAAAATCCCAACAATCAACCACACATAAAAGAGAGGAACCTGGAGGTGGTGGGGGTTGTAAAATCATACCCCCAACCATTATTTGCAGTTGTGATGACTACAATACAGCAGTAAACTTTTTTCCAAAAGCCTGGTTTGTGCACGGGCTAGTAAGCAAACAAACAAATGTAGGATGTGCACTCACACCATGTCACACTCATGGTTGCTGTGGGTCTCGACCTACTCTGAGTTCACAAAATAAGAGTAGCAGCCGATCTACATACTGTTTGGATGACAATCTGCCAAGACTAAGGGTTTACAGCTATGCTAGTGGCTCTGTGAGGCTGTACTGTACTTAAACCATAGGTACAGCCATACTTTGACATAAATGCTAATGCCGGCATGCTAATGTTACAACAATGCTAATGCTAACATGCTAATGTTTAGTTATAATGTCCACCATTTTAGTTTGGCGTGTAACATGCTAATGTAGCACCAAACACAAAGTAAAGCTGAGGCTTATGGTGATTTAGTTTACTCATGAATCCAAGGATTGGAAAAATGTAACATTTGATCTGATGGTGGAGCCAGATGAAAAGACCTTAGTTGTTATGATTCATCATAAAGCCATGCCGCTATACATGCACATACACATCCACCCACCCAGTCTTCCACCCTGCTAACTGCCTCTGGTGACTGACTCAACATGCATCATCAACATCTGCTGCAGATCGTTAAACTTCACAGCACTGCAAGAGATTCATGCAAACTCATGAATCTCAAGTCAGCAATTTGGGTTGACATGGTGAAACAGAGTTTTTTTAAAACATACAGTGAGCAGATTCAATAAGTTTAACTGAGGTGAAAAGTTAAAGCAACATCAGAAAACATGCATTTATGGGACTAGAATCGTACAGTTTATCTAATTCAATAACTGACTTTGCAACAAACAGTAACCTGACGCAAAAACTCTTTCAGAGTCCTTCTATTATTCCCACCGTTTGCAATTTTTTCTCACCCAGAATAGATATAAAACTGGGCCTTATGCTTTATTTAGCCAAAAGCGGTAATACTAGTGGCACAAGAATGGGCACGTTTTCAACACAAGGAAAGCAAGAGTCTGCCAGGATTCAGAAGTTATCATATCCAGACTTTTGGAGAGGATTCAATGTTAATTTTGGAAACCTATAAAAATATTCAACCTAAAGGCCTGGGTGATTTGTTCGGCTTTAACAAGTGGTGGTAATATAAGATCTACATAATTAACTGCTTAAATTAGAGTGTCAGTTTTTTTTTAAGTATTTTAAAAGTAATTCTTACATGTACGAGGAGGATGGCACTCTCCTTTTTTTCCTCCCTTCACTGGCTCAAAATGGAAAAACAACAGATGGAGTTTTTGTCCCACATTAAAAAAACAAAATGTGCCATTATAACAGAAGCCAGCCTATGAATAATGTGTCAAACTCATTTGCAATCACTAGAAAATCCATTATTGGTGTGTTAGTCCGTTGTTGACTTTGTGCACAAAGAAATTGCATATCTTGTCTGCCAAAACAACCAAAATGCATCGGAGTGTACCATCGGTATTGGTCCAGGTTAAGGGGAATTGAAGTTGCATAATAGTGAAAGGCATTACTGTCATAATGTCAGTTGAACTCAGCAAGATCATGTGTTCATGCAAACATCAATTCTCAACCAATCAGGGCTTTTTTCCACATGCAGAGATTATGCATGTTAATGTACATGCCTTTATTCCTGCACACAATAATCCACTCACCTTCATTGTAAGTGCACTCTGTACCAAATGTTAAGCCATATGGTTTTGTGAACTTTTGTAGACAAAAGATAAGTAACACTGAAAAAACAGTCTTTGAAGAGGAGGGTCATTTGTGCACCAGAAACAGTCTAGAGCAGTCTCCCATAATTCATCACCAACAGAGATTCAAGGTTGACCATAATATTAAGGAGAAGGTGCTTCTTGCTTTCATACATACTGTATGCACGGTACACACACATATTGGGCAGCGCACACATACATTGCCGAGATAACACATCTCTGCAGCTGTTGCAGGGAGTGAGTAATGGGTCGTGCCAGCTCCCAGAGTGCACTGTGGGAAAGAAGCTAACAGGGGAACAGCAGTATTGCATCATCACCATCCCTTTCACCTTGGATTCAGGTCAGTTGAATCCAATTTAATTTTAGTGCTTCCACTCAGAGTGTTCACTGTCAGCTGACCTTTGATGCTGGTCTCTGTTGGCAAAGCAGGACACGTGATGAGCGGCGAAGACCACAGTTACTGTTTCACGCCATCTGCTGGACAGTCACTGCAAGTGTAGAAATAAGGTTCGGGATCATTTGTTTGGGTTGTTTTAAACTTTTACATATTTGTATATTATTAACTAGTAACTTCAAGGAACAAAAGCTAAATATTGCTTATTTAAAAACAACCAATGTGAAAATAAGGGACTTCACCGGATATTAATAGGGACGTCTGACTTTGTTGCTAAGATAACCACAACAAACCATTCAGCCGGAAAGAAATCCGTGATTGAGTTTTGCAAACATTAACTGCGTGCTGTAACGTTATGCAATGCGTATGTATGGTCTTGAAATTTCATAATAAATAAAGGACGAAGTCGTGAAGACGTGCGCGAGGATTCAAGACATTCCAAAGTAAGACTTTTGCGTAAATCTTTTATTTCTTTGTTTACGACGAACACCGACGCAAACACAGCAACGTTACTTGCAAATAAAAGTCGTAAACTAGCGCGTACAGTTTTTAGCTAACGGTATGTGCACACATTTCACAATTTTATAAGTATTTTTTTAAATTAAAACGCGAGAGAAAACCACTATCAGGGTTTTTAAATGTGTGAAAGTGCATGCCATGTATGGCTGTCTGTCGGTCGAATTACATCCCGCATGTAATATAACAAACACCACATTTGTCTACTTTTTTATTGTTAAAATGGCCCAAAATGGGTTTGTTTATAATCTCAAAAACTAAAATGTGTCTTAATTCTAATATCCCCCGGAAACAGGTTTCCAACTCGAATCTTTCGCAATAAAAGCCAAAAAATAACACTAAAAACACTTATTTATTTAAGTGATACCCCCGTTTACTCTGCCTGTAATTTATTGTCATATCATTATTATTATTATGTATTCTGTGTCGTTTATGCAATAAAAGACTTAAACTCCAATTTAAATGTACTTACTGTATACTTTAATGTGTTTAATGTGCCCTTACTAGTATTTCCGGTTTGCTGGTATTTCCAGGTAGTTGAGCGACAGCACCTTTTACCTTGTGACTCCTCTACTGATTATTTGCAGTAGCCTTGTTCACCTCTCAGGAAATTACAGAGAGAGTACAAATATTGCAAGATACCCATCATGCATAGCGTATTGCTGATGTTTGTTTAGTACCCTATTATAAATACATTGCTCTCTCTCTCCCCTTGCTGTCCAGCTTCCTCCAATCGTCTACCTCACTATGTGGACGTTGATAGATGATTGGTTGATCGATTTGATCTTTCTCTATGTTTTGCATTAGTGAGTCTATTTAAGGAGCAGCAGGATAGCAGCAATACCAATAGAGGAGAAGTGGAGGTGGAAGAACAAGAGGAGGAGGAGGAGAGGGAAATGGAGGACAACCCTCTAGTGGCCCTTGCTCCTGATGCTGCCCTCCCAGAGGAGCAGCCCTCTGCTAGTACTGATGTGACTGCGAGCCCTGCTTTCCAGTACCTGGATGAGGTAAGACTCTTGCATGTCTGTAAATGATCACATTTCTTGTGAATGGCATTTCGGAGGTTTAATAGAAAAGTCGGATGTCATGTTTGACAGTTGCAGTATTTACTCTAACTAAAAAAAGAAGAAAATCCCCAATCATTTTATTTTCCAGCTAAATTGATGCGTAGAATATCACTTGGTACTCTTACAACGTTTACCTTAAAGCTTAATGTTTAAACAAAAGTGAATACTTGGAACTTGAGATCATCATGTGGATGAGCACAACACTTTTTTTATTAACTTGATCGTCACATGCAATGAACTGACATTAAATTCACAGTCCCACAGTTTGGTCATTAATCTTCTGTGAAGTTGAAATGAACTCATTCTTTGACTGGGTCGTTTTATTGAGTCAGCGCCTCACTAATTCATTTATTATGGGCCTCATCCCTCAATTTTTACAGCCGTCAAATAGCCCAGACTTCTGGGATTTCTTCTCATGGATACTTAAACGCGTATACATTTTTGTATACATTCATTAAGATGCTGGCATAAAGATGAGCGGGCATCGATACAATTTCAACCTACCAAACACTGCAATGTACACAGCACATGTAGATAGAACTTTATTTTTTTTTTTTGTATAAAAAGTGCATATCTTTTGGCATGACAGTTGAATATGAATGATAGAAAAGATCAATATTGTACACACAAAGCTCCAAATACACACATAATTACGATAAATGGTCACAATAATGCACACTTTATCATTGCTCAAATGTCAACAAATTAGACCTTGTATTGTATGACCTATGTATAATATAAAAGCTATCATACCTCACAAAATAAAATAAATACTGTACACGTCCTTAAAGTGAAACATTTCTCTCCCCATCCTTCCCATTCACAGTGTGTATAGAATGGATTAAATGATGCTATACAGTTGTCTAACATTAGGCGGCAGTATTGTACAAGTGGTGATTCAGGGATGTTTTTTGTTTTTTTTCTTTCTTCTACATGTGAAAACTGGTGTGTGACATCTGGAGATGAGCAGTAGTTCAGTGCCGCTAGAGATAACGGTGGAAATACAATTGGAACAGTTTTTCTTGCATCAGTGTCGTGCTCCGCGGCTGCTGTCAAGAAGAATTTACTTGAGCATCAATAATGCAGAATGTTCTCAGAAATGATCCAATAGAAGTTGTATCTCAGGCTGCATATTCATACGGGGATGTTTTATATTGTATAGGATGACAATACATTAGCAAAGGTTCCCAGTGTAATTAAACAAACGACACAGAAGCCATTAAGTGCACTGCTGCCCAAACGTGTGTAGGATATCACTTGCTGTAGTTATTTTTAAAACATTTTTGAACGGTTTGACTCTGACTCCCCAGCATGAAATCGTTTACAGTGGATTTCAGAGCCACTCAAAACTGTTTCATCAGCTCTCATATCCCTCACTTGAGTGGCTGCTGTTAATTATGAAACCATTTAGAGCGGAGAAAACGACAGCTCATTAGTTTTTACTATTACTGTGTGCTGTGCTGTGTCTCAGCTGGGTTTATAGGAGGAGGCAGCAGGACACAAAGTGGAAAAATGTCAGAGAAACAGTGAAAAATCTTTCACGGTAACCCTCCGTATAATATTATGGCCCCTGCAGGAGGCTGGCCTTTACACTGCATGTGCTTTTTTTATTTTTTTTTTATTAGTCCATCATCATTCATAGTCCATTGTCCTTTAGTATCATCATTTTAATCCAACATTTTGAAGGCCACACTCACTGCAGTGGGGAAAAAGTAATGGCACAGTTACATTTGTTCTCAATTATTTTTGTTGTTACTGCATTCAAACGGTCTAAAGGGCTTAAAGTTGCTTTTCCGGTGTACACGTATGCATGTGTAAATGTGTGCAAATGCTCGACTATGCTCATGTGTATGAGTTTCTGAGTTTCTACTTGTTCATCCATATTCTGTCTGTCTTTGTCTGTGTTCGTCCATCTATCTGTTCGTCTGGCTACATTCAATATTTACCCGTCCTCTTAAGGAGCGTAGTTCTTGGGCCGCATCATCATCTTGACAGTTTTGAAGGCCTGCCTGTAGTTAGTAGGGTAGTACTCTGTCGACATGTTGTGCCATGTTCCCCAGAAGATCCCGTTCCTGACTCCCTTGTACCTCTTGTGGTAGTACTTCCCGTTGAGGTTGGCGGACATGCAGGCAGCGAACCACCAGCCGGAGCTGTAGTAGGCGCCGCAGTTTCCGGAGGGATACATGTCGTTGTCGCGGTCGGGCGTGGAGAAAAACTTCTGGTCATGGTTGAAGTGCTTGTTGAAAATGATGGCGTTCCCAGCTGTCCCACTACAATGACACGTGGATATATTTATATACATATAATGTAGTCCTACTTATGAATATTTCATCACACACTCATTCACACACAGAATCTAATATTGTACCTGTAGCCACTGATCGACAGCCGGTAGCGAAGGTATTCATTGGCCACATAGAACTGGTCGTACTTTGCATACTCCCGGACACCCTCAAAGTCCTCCAGCTCGATGCGTAGGACCATGTCTTTGGCTTTTGTCATCAAGTGGATATGGTCGTTGCCGAGCCAGAACTCACTTCTACAGCAGAGGGGAAAGGAAGGAGGAGATAGGACAAAGTCACAGGAGAGATTATTTACAGGCTCACATGCTTGTGTACTTAATGAGAAAGTGGTTACAGTACATCTGAATTAATTTATCCCCAGAGGGGAGGAGAGGAAAGGAGGAGATGCAAGGTGAGAGTGATGTATCAGTAAAAGAAGGATGAGAGGAGACATTATTCTTTCAGTGGGAGGTTATGATAGATCTGTATGCATGAATATCAAGAGGTAACTATTGGTTATTCCTACAGGAGTACAGAGGGGAATAGAGAACATTTGCTGAGATTTGAATCCAGTTATAGTAGAGGCACTGCGTTAAAACAAAATATAGTCGGCATGAAAAAGCTGCTTCCCTCCATTTTCTCTTTAACACATTTTTGTTTTGTTCAATTTTCAAACTTCAATGATTCATTTTAGTCTACAAGTTTATTATCTGTAAAAAAAAGTTCTACGGTGGTAACTTCTATTCATTTAGTTGTTTTCAGTCATAGTGAGAACAGGTGGTGAACAATCACGGCTTGTGAGAACAGGTGGTGAACAATCAGTGATAGAGGGAACAGGTGTGCATAGTTAGTTCCTCCCAGCACTGAGTGACTAGGCACCGGGGAGGAAGGGTAAAACTATTTTGTAACAAATGACATTATGTTAAAGTCGGTGCACTGATGAGTGTGCGTAGGTCTTAAATATGTATTCTGCTTGTCTCCAGTAAGAGAGGACTCTTGAATTAATGCTTTGTGTATTGTTTAAAATACTTGTATCAGTCGAGTTCACCCCCAGGGTTACCTAAGCAGATGGTACGTTCCAGTTAGGTGAGGCTGAGAAGGTGATAAATGAGCAGTTTCTGGCCCACAGTTGTGGTGGGGGGGTGGGAGTAGGTGGCAGCTTGCTGTGAAGTGGTGGATTTTATTTGATTGTGGTTCTTGAGTTCAAAGTTGTTTTTGGAGTTTGTGTTTTGCCAAGTTTTTTTTTTTTGTCAAAGGTGATTTGTTTAATTCACTCCCATAAGTTATGGCGATATACAAGAAACAAATACAACTATGACCATCACATTTTCACAGACTTACAGTTTTCCAGTTCCTCACATCAACTACCCTGCAATATGAACTTATTGTGGTCATATCTGAACACCATCTTCTACCTACTGTATGTGGTATTTAAGCCTCATATTGTTCATACAAATAGAATGAAATTCAGTTTTAGCTTTTTCCACTAACGTTTGTAAAATACTTACAAGCACCCTCACATTTTTTCATAAAGAATAAGACCTAAAAAAAACCGAGCATTTTCCCCCATCCTAAGACATCTTTTGAGAGGAGCCTAGGAATGACACACAAGCCCCATTACCTTAGGTTCCCGAAGCCTTTCTTATACTCGGCCCAGGTGCGGTTGAAGCTGACAGACCCATCGAGCCGTTGCTGTATCACGGTCCATCCACCTCCAAAAGACTCCATGTCACAGAAGACCTCAAATGTGCCGTTGCGGGGGTCAGGGGTCACCCGATACACACCGTTCTTCCTCGCCTCCAGCACATTGTAGTCTGAACAATCCCGAGGGGCTAAGATGACTGCTTGGAGATACAGGGGAGAGTGAGGGGGTAGAGAAGAAAAGGGCTGTTTTTAATGGGATGTTACTGGATGATATTAAATATTCTTTTCACATTGCTCTGGCATTTGTCTCTGCCCGGCCAAGAGACAGTACTAACAACGGCCCCTGAGGCTGACGAAGACTGAAGAAAGGGAGAGAAAATGTGATAAATTAGCAGGAAATCCAGCTTTATCTCAGTTCTCATTCCTGCATACATTTCAGGGGCACCGTATTCAACCACAAAACAGTTCAGCATGTTCTTTCGCCAACGTGTTAGCAGATTATTCCCTGTTCCACGTGTGGATCAAACTGAAGTTCATCAAGCATAAAACCGAGTCATAGTCTGCTATCTTTCAGTAAGCAGAGCACCCTAACCTATCCTTTGCCTCTCAACATGATGTTCCCCTTTCTGGAAATCACAAGCAATACTCCGACATCAAAGAAAGTAAACGAAAGACCACGGGCCACTGTCGAAGGATAAAAGTCGGTGACCTTCCCCTGCGCCGCACCACAGGCCCATCTCATACAGCGCTACTACAGCAGCAGACGCTCGCTCCTGTCCCCCTGTGTCGCGCTGCAGGCTGCTGACCCCATCCAAAACCGAGGTCCAAAGGCTCCCGTCAGTTAGCATTTGGGAATTGAAAGGAACAGATTTGTCAAAAACGTGGGAAAGTGTAAAACTGGATTAGAGAGGCGTACCCCCTCCCCGCACGTTCGGCACCTGGGGTCTAAATCATCCTGACATTGGGCAGGCAGCATGTGGACCCCTGCTGAGTTTTTTTTTTGACGCATGCCTTTGCTGATACAGTTTTGTCATACTGTTAAATCAGTTTAGTGGCTTGGTGGATTATAATAGAGCAAAGGCAGTGGGGAACCATACTGATTACAGAGGGCCAGACGTCAGGTTTCTTGAAGCACAGGGAGGGGACGAGAAGACAGAGTAGAGTTTTGTTTTTCTCTCATGATTGAACGAGAAGGTATTTCTGTATATGTTGCACAAAATAAAGGCACCATTCAGATTTTCGGGTGCTTTGACTTTGCAGCCGTTTTGCACACAACCTATTCTGAAGATGGCTGCAGACGGTAGATCACTCCATGTGGAGAGCGGCGTGAGAGACGAGCGTGAGGTTAAAAAGTGTATCCTTGTCACATTAACGGCGCTGTCTGCCCTCGGCATTCAAAGTGTTGTAAATTCTTCCAATGTCTCCTTCACTTGAAGTGAATGTAGTTCCTTCACTTCACATCCCGCCCTCCTTATTTGTCCTCATCTGTTTGGGCAGCCAGTACTCTTAGGCGGACGAGAGCCATCTAATTTGACTCCCTCTGGCACAGTGCCTGCCCTAAATAACTCAGCCACTTACAGATGCTTTGGCTGCTTTCTTGCTCGCTAACCAATGTCCACAAACAGCGGTAGCCTGCTATCTTAAAGGCTGACAACTGTCTTCTTGACCAACCCCATTGTGTATCTGTGACTGCACACAGATAAATGATTGGCATGAGAGGAAGACGACTCTGTTGACAAGGAACCATGCTCTGTGACAACCCGTAGTCAGCTACGATTAGCACCTGTACCGGAAGGAAATGTGTATCCTAAGTGATAGGATAATCTTTCCCAGCAAAAGCATAGACGACTGTCTGTTTTGACAGAAAGAATTTCTCATCAAAAAGCAGCACCCTTCCTTTCCGGGAAGTTGCGCGTCATCACATTGCAGACGAACAGTTTCCGACAGCGTCACGGACTGGGCATCCATTCTTTGTTTTGTAGTTGAGTTAATGTAGCTGAACAGCAACATGAATTGCTATCCAGTCACCTCAAGGCCGTTATACATCTGACAGGAGGGAAAGTGAAGATTAGTGCTTGCAGCAGGGCAAAGTGGGGGGAAATGAATGCTTACAGCAGTGAGCTGTGAGTGATTAAAGCATCTTGACAAACGAACCGTTAGCCTTGCTCAGCGGTGAAATTGCAATTCTGCACTGGCCTGAAATGTCTGGGTAATGTACGCCGGTGTTTTATTAGCTCTCTTCCTCATCAGCTGCTGTATTTTTGAGCTCGGAACAAAGAAGTTTGGGATGAAAAAGTTAGAAAAATGCATTTTTTTAGCATCCTCAGATGCCCTTTTCTAAAGCCACTTGAGTGTAAATGTTGTTTTGAACTGTGTAGTGTAGCCTAATGAGCCGCACCAGTGTGGCTGGTTTATAAATCCCTGTGCCTGTGTGAGTGGTTATTAAAATTTGCTTGCCAAGGCGCCATCACTACAACTCCTATCTGGGTTGAAAATCCACATCTGTCTCACATAATATCTCCTGGAAATATTATCTTGAAAGGATCTTCAGACACCTCAGGTCTGCCTGCTTTGGAGGAAAACTGAATTTTTAATTTGGTTTGTGCAAGTCTCCAGCAATGCCGCGATGATTTATCCACAACTTGGCAGGGAAACCATTTAACCATGAATTGCTTCACTAAGCACTTATGACATTCAGTGTTCATGGCATGGACTGTAGAGGGACATAACCATCAAGCATCTGGTGCAGCAATTTTAGGATTAACAGACTTCACATTGTAAATAAAATAGGATTGGTATGACATGAGTAGCATGAGGGGAAACCTCTCTAAAAGATCTGAAGTGTGAATTTCATATCAATCGTCGCTCATGTCTTTTTGAAGAAGACATATCACTACAACAGCAATTACCACAACTGTTTATACTCACGTTGTGAAACTGCAGAAGTCTTATCATTACAGACAGTTTATTTCCATGGTAACAACAGCTGTCTCATGTCTGCTTTTTTTTTTGGGATTGACTTTAGACTCCATCAGGCACGATTTCCTAACTTGCGGCGGAATAATTTGTCGGTTCTTGAGTGTAACATGACAGATTGATGTACAAAGACGAGTGTTACTGACCCTGCGTGCCATCCGTGACTAATGTTGGGAAAGCGGCCCACATTACTTCTCGTGTTGTTGTCAAGAGATAATGAGAGCTAGTTGTTTTATGCAGGAATGAGCACTCAAGAGCATGACCTCCAGAGGAAGCGAGAGGCAGGGGTAAGGCACCGGTAAATGGGATTAAAAGAGAGAGGGAGACGGCAATAAGTTAAGACAAGAGGAGGAGTGAAAAAGAGCGGAGATGAAGGAGAGATGACGAATAAACTGAGGATGGATGTATGAGGGGGAGAGAGGACGGGATTAAAGGAGAGTTTGAAGGAGAAAGTGGCAAGTTTAGGGGGAAAGAAAACGCAGACGAAGAAAGAAAAGCTGGGATTCCCTTCACACCACTGTCCCAGCTAATCTATTTAGGAATAAGCTCTGTTTTCGACATAAAAGCCCCAATATGGTGTCACATTCACATTCACTCATGCAATACTGGGATATTATTCATTTCCACTCTGAAAAGAGGCCTGCATTTCAACTGTGCCCTCATCCAAATAAGCTTTTACATCAATGTAAAGCGGAGTGTTTGGTATGCTCGGCTAGTTTTCAATCCCTATTGATACGTTTTTACACATTCTCCATCGTGACGCTCGACCTCCATGAATATCTGGACCTTCCTCTTTACAGAACTGAACCTGAATCTTGAAACTGTGGGCTTTTTTTTTTTAATTTTCACATTACGTAGTAGCGTAGGCGCCAAGTATCTGTCTCTCTATCTCCCTCTCCCCTTTCTGAGCTTCTGCATATGGAGAGCAGCGGAATGTCAAGGCACTTGAATTTGTTGTATAAGAGGTAATTTGAATTCTCACGTTGACGCCTGTTGTCATATCGCTTCACTCATGTACAGTGTGACCTCCAGCTATTTTGCCGTGGTCATTTTTGTTATGGCTGCACTCAGCCGAATGAGGCTCTGTAATCGCAATGTAGTGGACATGTGAAGCATTGGCAGACCCTCACTTAGCAAAGTGTGAAGCTGATGGAAAATTCCTCTCCTCGTGATTTTACGTAATCTCGCTCGTATCGGTGATAGCGGGGGCGTTTTGCAACAAACCACCGTGTGTAGTTGTCAATGTCCTCGTCAGCCTGGAAGCTTTCATTTCCCATTTCCCAGAAAAGCAAGGTCTCAATGGGCGAAGGTGACCACCCAGAATCGGGTTGCTGGTAGTGATTACAAGTCGCCATGTCCACTTGGGCATGATTGGATAGATCCCAAAGCCAGAAAATTACCCTCACGTCAACCTCAAACTGCTGGATGTGTGTGGTTGTGTGTGCGTGAGTTCGCATTACCATAACAACATCACATCTGTGGTGATTTTAAGGAAATAGAAAAGAATACAAAGAGAAGAGAGAAAGAGAGAGAGGTATTCTTGATCATGCTCAGAAAGATAGCAAAGATGGAACAGAATGGAATATAACACAATAGAAAACACACAGAGTCAAAAGAGAATACATGTATAGTAAATAGCCGAGGAGATGGAGAGACCTTTTTAGATGGATTCAATATAGCAAAAAAAAAGGGTACAATCAAAGTAATCTTAATTAGATCAGGCTTACACTGAGGGGTGTTCTGCACGGCACACTGGGTAGTGCACGTGGAGCTGAGTTTGTTGACCACTCCGCTGATGTTCTCCACCCGCCTGTCCACCATAGCCTGCACGTTGTCCATGTTGAGCAGATTGAGCCCCTCGAGACGCCCCTGCACGGCCGAGATCTGGTTCCTAGCGTTGCGCAGGCTGGCCGACATCCTATTCAGCTTTCCCTGGGAAGGGCCAGAGGGAAGGAAATGATTTTCTGTGCACAGAATACAAAGCAGGTGGATTACCCAAGTCGCTTCATTGTTTTACCAGCCAATTTGAATTTTAGAATAGAAGCGCGTCTGCGTGATGGCTGGCCGTCTGCCAAAGCGTCTGTGCGAGTCAACCAACTTTGCGGCCGTTTGGCTGGCGTCTAACGCCGAAGCCCTGTTTACAGTACCAGGAATTTTCCCAGGTGGATTGGTGCCATGTGGGACTTCACAGGTTTTTTTTTAACATCTTGCCAGTTTACATTCCAGCTGGGTACACTTGAGTGGGCACATTTAGGTGACTTTGTTCCTCCAGTGTTTATAAAGCACACTCTAGTTTAGTTTGTTGAGGTCAATGTCACTAAAACCTTCACAAGGCGGACAATGACACTGGCTTATGGGACATGACATGGCCTTTGATGGTAATACAGAAATTGGTGCAGTGCCCCTATTGTTTGTACAGACCTCTAAATATTGTTTTTATGGCACAGATTGTCTACTGATTTTAAACCGTTCGAACAATGATTAAATTATTGATTATGTGAATTTAGATTAGGCTGACAGAAAAACTAAAAACTAATTGTATTGACAGAAAGATGTTCTGAATGTACATACTGTCGATATGCCCAGAGGTTTCATCTTTGCATTTAGTGTAAAAAAAAAAAAAAAATGCCCTCATTCATAATGAAGTGCTGCATTTTCCAATTAAAAGTGTTAAAAAAAGTGTCTCTTTTTGTGTGAGACTGAACTGCGCCTCTTACCTGCATCTCCTGCATACTGCTCGGGCTCGGTGTAATTTTCCCAAAAATAGAACCATGCCCCACTCCAGCAACGTCCACAGTAGCTCCAGGGACCATCCCATCTCCCCTCTCCTCTTGGCTGGACCCACCTTGCACGTCCTGTCCTGCCAGGTCCAGTCTCACTTCTCCCTCAGCATCCTTCTGAATGGGGACCTGCGTCTGTCCCTGGTCAGCTTGCTGATTTCCAGAAGCTCCACTGCCCCGTGCCCCGCGGCACTCCTGGCACCCGCTTTTCAGCTTGTTGACAACCTCCTTCAGACTCTGCAGCTCCTTCATCGTCTTCTCCAGCAGCCTGAACTGCTTGGGCAGCTGGATGGTGAGGGGAGGCAGGGTGAGCTGGTAAGGGCAGTCCTCCCCCTCCTCTGCCCCGGCCCCGGAGCTCCCGCACTGGCCCGAGGGTCTCAGTTTAATGGGGCAGGAGGTGGGAGTCCCAGTTTCAGATCCTGAAGAATAGGATCCTCTCGCGTCCCACCTCTGGTGTGAGTTGACGGGCAAGTCCGCCGCCCGGCTGATGCGCGGCACCAAGGTGGCTGTAAGCAGGAGGCTGGCACAAACGCAAAGCACAATTGTCCTCATTTCTTTTCTTTTTTTCCCCCGTATAAGATTTGTAAAGGAGAAATAAATGTCCGTGAAGTGAAAGTGTCTGCAACTGCCTCTGAAATGAACTCAAAGTGTCTGAATGCGTATAGTGGTGTATGTCTGTGCCCTGCGGCTGCAGATTGAGTATGTGAATGTATGTCCAGTGTCCTATTGGTTAAAGAGTGTATGCGAGTAGGAGCACAGCCTGCGGGAGGGAGAGTGCAGAGGAACTGCCGCTGCCTCAGATAGCTGTGTCATTAATATCAGGACGAGGGAGAGAGAGAGAGAGAGGGAGGGTGCTGAGTTGGAGAGGATGGGAGGGGCAGTACTATTGCGTAATGCAAAACACCATATCAGCAGCATTGTGGCGTGTGGGAGAGAGAGAGAAATTGAGGCAGGGAGGGACGTCGAGAGAGAGAGGGAAGGCACTTTGCCTGCAGTCGGTGCATGGTGCCGTCCCGCCTCACTCTCTGCTCATTTCCCTGAAGAGCGAAAATGACTCACAGTGCACAGGAACTATCCACTCAACAGATTTTTAGGGTGATGTTTTTTTTTAACGCTATGTTGTTTTGTAACTTTGTATGTCCGCAGCACAAAAATGTAAAGTCCTTGTCTCCTGACCCAGTTCAGATTGCAAAACCTTGTTGTAAATTCTCCAAAGTAGGCTTAGGTGGGTCTTAGGTGGGTACAAATAATGTCAAATCCATGGCCAACAGCAGCGATGAAGAGGGTTTGTTTCAATTACGACAACCTGTTTTTCTGGATTTACATAGACCGTATATGAGAATTAAACAAAGTCTTTGTGACGTCAACCATTGGTTTTTAGACTCAATTTTGAAGCCTTAAGTTTTGATGGTCGCCATCTTGTTTTTTGGCCGTTGCCGTCTTCGTATTTTTGAGCTAGAAAGTGACACGAAAGGGTGAGGCTCGGTGATGGTGGGAGACGAAAATGTTGCAATTACTCATGATTCATGAACTACACACTTCATGAACCGAAATCACGCTGTGAAAACTGAAAGTTCTAAAACTCCCAAACCAGACAACCCCATGGTGGCGACCTGTCAATCACAAGGTGGCCACGCCCTAAAGCATATCGTCTATTTGACTCTAAATGGGACCTTAATTTACAAAATGAACCTCATGCTGTATTGAAGACTTTAAACTATCGATTGAGACCATAAATAAACTGAGGTAATAAATCAAGTGAGAAATGGGCAGAGGAGTCGCCCCCTTTATTACCATTTAAAAAGAATGCAAGTTAAAGACACGCTTGCATTGCCTTCACTTTTGAGACTCGAAGAGATTGCTGCCTGTTTACAAGGCTTAGGACATTTCAAATTAAGAAAGAGAATCAACATAGACTTCAGAATCCGTTTCGCCTGAATCCCAAGCAACACTATTGAGCACCTGCCGGTACTCTGTCTTCATTCGATGTTTATTTTATCCTAATACAGCTGCAGATGGCACAATTAACTCCGAATAGAGCTAAATCAATATAGATAAGATATGCTCTGATGGGCACGTTGTGCTTCAAAAGGAAAATAAGCCCTGCATCACATTGTATCTTTAATGGATCCCCCTTTTTTTTTTTAGTCACAGTGTGATTTCTTGATTCAATACTTTCCCATGTTGTGTCAAGAAAATGTGGACTTAATTTAGACAGCCTCTCTCCAATGTCATATGAAAATACAAATAGTAATTTCAAACCAAAAGCAGGAAGGTACACCTGCAACATGTCCCTGAAATTAGATGCAAATGAGCCTCTCTTTTTTTATTAAAAGCCCAAATGGCTCTGCTCGCCTCACAGGTTGTCAAAGGATCATCATTAATTGAAACTGCTGGCTGCTGTTTATTTTGTTCTGCTTAATGATTCTCTTGCATTTTGCACTGTGTGGAATAGGTTCTGGTTATTTAATGAAGGGAAATAGGACAATTTGTTACAATGCACAAAGCATCAGAAATGTCTCAGGATCTCCTTCATATGAGATCAGTTTGTTCATTTTGCCTTTATGATAGTACAACTGAAGACAAGAAAGAGAGAGGGGGGGGGGGGGGGCGTCCTGCATCAAAGGGGTTCATACTGTTGGATACATTTTAGATAACTTGCCCAGGATATCCTTAAAAATGTCATTTTCCACACATGACAATTCTTATTTCACTTATTATACATGCATATCCAGAAAACTGGACTATAGGATTGTGATTTTACAGAAAGTGCCTTGCTCAAAGATGCTTCGGCATTGGCAGATGTAGGCTGACAGGCAAGTTTGGACCCCGTCTCCTCGTCCTCGCCGCTCCGTTCTGTGGCCCCAGCTGTCGGTAAAGTTACACAACGGGTATCATTTACCAACGGGAGGAGCATTTATTAAAACTTAATTGCTGTGATGTCCCCCATTGAGAGAAGAGATAATAAAGAATAATGAATAAACAATACACTTGTTTTTGGGCTCTCGTGATGTTGTGGTTCTGTGGTCATTTTTGGTGGTTTTTAGATGGACTTAATTGAAATTGCAGTCATACTCTCCCACAAACATTATTCATACCTAAGGCAATTTCATTGAGCATCTGAAATACATTATTAAGCAACACAAGCTATTCAAATTGTTTGTTCTGTATGGTGAACAATTCATTTTGGATCCTCACCCAGTGACTTTTACAGTCTGGATGTTGCCCTACTTGGAGTTATAAAGTCATAGTAAAAATCCATAACTTGGCACTGATTATTTGTTTTTGGGACGTGGCTATTGTTCCAGTACTTTATGTGATTCGTGGGAATTGGATTTTCTTTCTGGAGGTCTCATGCCCATGTCATATTTCTGGAGAAGTGACACAGTTTCGGATAATTGACTTCATCTACCGAAGTGGCTCTCAGCCCTGATGGGGGGAACTCGCCAGAAAGGAAAATATTACAGCACAAAACTCCTAACAAAGAGATTCAATCTAGCTTGTAGGCTCGATTCCAGTTCAAACAGCCAATATAAAGACATGAAGGTAGAGCTACACACAGAGCGGGATGATGGACCTCTCCATCACACAGTGAATCCACTGCTGTGCCTCAGTGGTCATTATTTTTCCCCCTGAGGGTGCGGAGTATTAAAGCCCACAGGTTGTTTTTGTTATCCACTTCACATACCTGCAGCCCCACAACACTCATTTTACTGGAAGGTTTATTGCCGCTCTGCAGTACAGATCACATGCTTGGGGGGGGAGTAGATGGACAGGTATGTGTGTCCACGTGTGCCTGCATAAATATCTTCCAGTGTTTGCCTCGATCGCACTTCAAAGATGGTCTGCCACATGTGAGCCTTATGCAGCCACCCAATAAAGGAAAAGACTCCAATACTCTATACTGCTGAAGATAAGTCTTGGCAGCGTAATTAAAGAGGCAGCCTGAAAACCGCTTCAGGCTGCTTCCCTCGGATAAATGCCCGGTGTACGGCCAGGATCTCTGTCGCAACGCTGGTGTGTCCTCTACGTTGCATGAAAACACAACATATTTGATGATGAGTCATTCAGCCTCAAATTGAGTTTGTTCTTTTGTTACAGTGCGATGAGATAATCCCTGCCCGTTCCCCTAACATGCTTTCTTAAAGACCTAATGTTAGATTGCACGACAAGTTGCAGTGAAAAGACATCAATCCGGACCAGATGACCCACTTACCATTTCAAGACGCGAGAGCGAGAGATCCAGCCACGCGCCAGATGTTTGAAACACAGATCATGTAATACTTGTCAGGTGTTTTAGCGTGTCGTGGTGTGACCTTGGCGGCGGCTGCTAATGCGAACGGACTGCAAAAAAACATCTGAGTAAATCATATTAACGAGAGCCCTAATCTGCATCATTCACAACAGTCATATCTCCGTCCTTTCAGCCCTTGGAACGTGGTCGGCCACTTGTTAGAACGTCTGACAATAGCCAGATAAACGAAATAATGAAATTAATCTAAAAACATAATCGGCTATCCCTAATGTTTGAAGCCTGGGTGAGTTATCAGCCCGTGTGTTTGTGTGTGTATATAATCGGAGTTTGCGTGTGTTCATTGCCGTTAGATTACCTGCTACACAGTCTGACCTGAGATATCCTCAGCTCTGCAGCTCTTTGATACAGACGAGGCGATCCCTCATTTCTCCCCATTCTACCAACCTGGCTCTGAAGATAAGGGGCAACAACACCGTTTATATCACTGTTTACACACACAGAACTACGTTGCCACAGAGAGACATTCTCAGTGATAATTTTCCCTTTATTTAGTTTTTTTGCAACGCTGTTGTCCTGATACCTCTTCTCTTTGCTGTGTTTTGTTTTACCATGGTTTCACAGCTGTGTGTCTTTTCCTATCAACTTTTAAAAATGACCCAGGGCTAATGGGACCTGTAATCTAAAGAACTGTGGTTACTTATCGTTAAGCATGGACCGTTCTCAATGATTTTTCTTCTCCTTTTTTGAGATGGCAGATAGTGGGGGGGGTTTGTTTTTCATACAGATTGTGATCTGGTGCTCTGATAGTGTGATATCTGCCGCGATGATTAAGGTTCATTCAGCCCAACTTGGGTCAAATCCTCCTCACAGACATCAGGGGAGTTGGTCTTTGTTGTGGTCGATATCTGCCTGGCGAGTTATATTCTTCCGACGTAACTGAAGTTTGAGCATATCACAACAGAAATAAAGCAACGTTTGTGAAAAAAGTTCTGACTATTGTGAAATTTGAAACTCTTTTTTTGAGTCGAGTGATTTAGTTTTCGACTTCTGGAACTTAATTTTGTCCCGAAACAATAATACAAAAGTGCTTACTGTTCAGAATTGTATCTGGTTAAAAGCAATATCGTCCTATTGAATATTCTGTGCAGAAACAAAACGAGAGATGCCCACAGAATGTGATGTTGTATTAATATCTTAGCTTTTATGCAGGCAGCTCTGGGTCAGATCAAAGACTTTGAAATAGTGCAACCTGAGCTGGCACACCCATGCGGGAAGATGTGTTGCCAACCTAGCTGAATGAAGCCAAACTGTTTAGGACTGCTGTAATGTCTGGCTGGAGCTGGACTGTTCTGATGTGGATGATTGACAATCTGTTAAAAAAAAAAAGCCACAAATCTATTGCAGCAGGAAGATTTAGAAACGCTGGTGACACACTATCAACCACAGATAATCAATCATATTGCGTACTACCTGCAAGTTCTTCTTTACGGTCTGTATTTCATGTCAAATGAATTGTAATATTTATGTTTTTCGTACTCCTCAGTTGTTGTCGTCGGGCAAAATCAGCCAGAGCAAAGTAGCCAAACTGAAATCCAGCTACAGGCTCCTCCATGACACTCTGAAGAGGTATGTTTTCATGTTAAAACACAAGTTCATTCGTCACCCTCATATGTTTGTGTGTGTGTGTGTGTGTCGTATTTTGGAGGTGCGTTATGACTGCAAAGACGCTGAGAATACAGCACGGCAGAGAAGTTGAAATCTTGCGACAGCCAAACTCCAGCTGAAGTGTCCTTGAAGGGAACTGCATTATCAGATCTAGTTGTGCTGCACTCATATGCTGCTGAGAAAGTGTGGAAGTAGCATCTGTGACAAGCCACCGGCTTCTGAAGAGACATTTTGATTGGGGTCACTTCTCACTCACTTAGTGGAGCCAGACTTTCTAATGTGAGCCAAGAGGTGAAGGCAAGGATGTGTCTGAGGCCGTATTAACCACCACAACTGACTGCAGTCGGCCCCGAGAGTCGATCAAAAACCTACTGCTTTTTGAGCTTCATCACATCCTTAATGGAACACTGATTCTCAAAATTGCCACCAAGGCACATAATAAATGAAGTGAAATTAACTTTTAGGACCCCAATTTCTTGTGGAAACAACACATCTTTGTGTAATTATTTTTGTGTGAAAAGAAGCAAACAATTACATTACGGCACATCTAATTAGCTCAGTACTAAAAGAAAGTCTATCAGGGAATTCAGCGGCCTCTATATGTGCATTGTACCACAGCTTTTGTGAATAATCTGAATTAGACGAAAGTTCAGGCTGATATGATTATTTGTTCTTACATGCCGTTTAACTAATGTTAATAAGGATTTATTTTATATTTATTTTGTTTTTCTGAAGATCCAGACAATAGTGATTTTTAATACGGCATGAAAAACGTGTGATGATAAGTGGTTCTTGAAAAGCAGAGGGTTAATCTCGTTTGGTACTGTTAGAAGGCAGTTAGGAAATAGTATCTGTATACTGCGCAAAAATCATGTGTTTCATCCTGTAGTAGCCAGGATTCTGAGATTCACCTTTTGGGAGAGGCAAAGAGGTGTCGTGCTGAGCTGGAGAGGCTGCAGGCTGAGGTGGAGAGAACAGAGGAGGAGGGCGCCTCTGTGGAGCCTGAAAGTGAGGTCAATGAACTGAGGCAACAACTCCTCCAGGCATACAATGAACTGAAAGCTTCTGAGGACAGAGAGTACAAGACACGCTACCAGCTGAAATGGTGAGCTGTGTGTATATTATATATGAATATATATATATATATGCGCATGTTATTGTTGTGATCACTCAGGCTGCAAGTTGAATTTTCAGGCAGATATTGAATGACATGTCAAATGCATCAAATGAAAAATGACGTTTGAGTCAAGAAAAACATCTATTACAAACTTCTCAAATTTGCCTGCAACTTGGTCTCACGCACACACACACACAGACGCACGCACACACATACACACACATGGATGATTCGCACCACTGACGGGAAACCCAAGAGACAGAGGAGAGTAAGGACAGAACACAGAAGTGAAACTGGTGTGGTGAAAGGTTTCTGTACAGTACGAGACCAAATGCACGCTTGGAAACACACAACCAAACACACACACGGACACACACTGTTTGGGTTGGTACTGTGTGTGTGTGTGTGTGTGTGTGTGTGTGTGTGTGTGTGTGTGTGTGTGTGTTTTGCTTAGCCTCCAGTATTTTTTACTGTTACTGTTGGGGGAGTATTTTATACCTTAAACATTGTTTTTGTTACAGTAGCCTCGTTTTTCAAAGATTAATGTCACGGGGAATACGTAATGTACACAGTTCACGATATGAATAGCAGCTTTAAGTGGATTTTTATGTTTGCTCTGGATGTAACTTGCCTTTTAACTGCGTGCTGGTTAGTTTTTGTTGACGTCAGACCTGGAGTCTGTTTCTGTTCCTCTCCTCTAATCCTTTCCCTTCGCTCCCACGAGTCTCTTTTCTCTTCGCAACCAATTTTCCTCTTTTCCTTTCCACAACTCAGTCAACACCTCTTATCGGTGCGTCCAAAGGGTCAAACACACCCACAGAAATAGAAAAATAATAACTCACTCGAGGATCTCCCGCTTTTCTGTACACAAACTCTACTTTTCAAGGGCCAAAGGGAGGTTACTGAAACATTGCTCAGCGACATGGTAACACAGACAAGTGGCTCCCAAACATTTTGACTTCTGATCCTTGAAAACAAAGCAATGTCTACACGTGACCCCCCGTTACAGGTTGCGTATGTCATCGTGGAATTTTGTCCTCCTTGGATTAACATTTCAGTTGAAATGGAAATGATGAAGGCAACTGAAATTCCGGGTAATAGGCAATAGGCAAGCTTCTCTGCCCTGTAGGAAGTCAAGTTTCATGTCGGTTTGTATGTTTGAAATGAAAGTAGCCGAACTGTACACTATGTAAGCAGTTGAAATGTCAGTTGGAGGGTTAGCCATGAAATCACTTCAAGTATCGGCTTCAGTGGAGCACTGAAAGCTGTTGAAATTCGCATTGAAGTATTGAAGTGTGAACACTGGAAATTGTTGAAGTGTCGGTAAGTAATTAGCTCACAGATGTGTCCTAGAAAGCCAGAGGAAGAAAGACAAATAAGTGAGTTAAACTAATGCTCCTTATTTACTTAACAGCCTAATGTCCTTTTGAATCAGATCTATTTTCTTATCTTTCCTGCACCGCATTTGAACCTGGATTGCTTCGGCGTATATTAAACCACTCGCAGCGCATAGTCTCACCACTGTTGCAAAGATACGTTGAGGTAGAGAGTTGAAGGCCCAGTGGTAATTGAAATATTAAATGAAAACCACTTACAGAGCATTCTCAGAGGATGCTGTAATAGACAGGATTAGACACTGAGTGTGCATATTATTTGTGACAGTGTTTGGTGGTGAGCTCTCTTGTCCTCTCAGCTTCTTCTTCTTCTTCTCTCTGCCCTGTCTTTCATCCCCTCCAGTCCAATCTCCTTCCTGACTTTTCTTCTTTTCTTTTTTTCTTCTTCTCTCTTGTCCAAATGGCCAGCGGTCTGCATATGACGAGCAGATGTTCACCATGCAAATATGCCTTTTAAAATCTATGCGTCCTTTATCTTTAGCCAAACAGACGCACAGGAATGCAGCACTTTTTTTCCAGTCACATATTTTAGCATTCATGCAGCTTTCTCTGGATATCAGTTAATATCCAATACATCAACTTGTCAGGAAGATTAATATCATTTGCTTTGTGAAACGTGCGGCTGTACGCTATGTGCTATTGTAAGGTTTTTTTTTCACAATGACAGAGCTGACTCGAAATAATTTCATACAAACTTTAATCAACTGCTCAAAAAGCGTCTGCCTCAGGGTGATGAAAAATGCATAGAAATTATGTTTTTATATGCACATTTATACTATGTGGTGTACTTCATTTATGGATCTTTGTGTTTATGTATGCGAAAGCATGTGTGTATACTGGCTCTTATACATCATATGTGTCCAAGGAATGGCATATATATATATATATACACCGTATATATTATTCACTCACTAATAGTTGAAAGGTTTTGACAGCCACTGCTTCATTATTTTTTTATGTTTTCTCTTTCAACTAAGAGGAATCTAGCATGACATTTGGTCAACTGGAAACTGCAGTGTATTTAAAAAAAGAACATGTAAATACCTGTTCCTCTCATTGCATTCCTCTTTCTGTTTAACCAGGAACTGAAACATGTTATTAGTTTCACTTTTTCCCCCCCCCCAATTGACTTCCTCTCCACCTCACCTCACCCCTATGCAGTCTCTGGGAAGAGAAGCGGTATCTGGAGAAAGAGAATGAGATTCAGCCGACACCTGCTGTAAGTTCATCATTGCATCATCCAGGTGTAGTTTCAGAGACGTGGATTACGACTGCAACAGCGGTCTTCAGAGAGGATAGATATGAGTTTTACTTTAAGCCTCCATCCAGGCTTAATCCCTCTATATGAGGACTTGCCATTAGCTTTTATGAAAGATTTTATTTTACAATCTCCAATTCCCACAAAATGATGGCATACAAGTTGTAAAAGCTTTAATCCATGTTACAGCTGGAGAGAGGTTTTTAACTTTTGTTTTTTAAGAATTAGGAAATTAAGTTCGTAAAGGCTGGTAATCATCCACAAATGCAGAACAACATACAGACGTCAGAGCCAAAAATAGGCTGTTTGGACAGTTGCTGATAGCACGGCCTCTTCCAGTATAAATATCTGCTCCCAATCAACACAAAGAATGCAACACTGTCTTATAGTAAACATGAGTATTGTATTAAAATGAACAAATTTAAGGGTTTTTTTCATTCGCATATCACACTAGAACCCCAGTATCTTCTTGATGCACACTCTGTAGTATGCTGTGGGGCATATTAATACTCTATTACGTTTATTATTTAGTTTATCAGAAGTCTACCCCAATGCAGCGCAGTTTGATCATGGAACAACACTTGGATGGAAAAGAAAATCTACAGTAGCTGTTTAATCACCAGCACTAAAACAAGAATGCTAACATGAGACACTTGGGGTATAGTCTCAGGGAGCATCGCATTCACAATTCTATAATGATTCAACTTCATTAAAATAATGTTGCCTCTGCCGCTAATGACAAAACAAGGCTCAAAATCAGAATGCTGAATATTTCCTGGGGGTGGACCCCGAGACCTCTCGCTGAATGTGTCATCGTTAAAACAAAACCTACGCCTTTTGGCTTGTTGAATCAATTCCGCAGCTTTAATTAACTTTTGGATTTTGAATGCTTTTGGGGGTTCAAATGTCGTGCAACTGCTGTTTAATTACTGATCACAATAACAAAACAATTCAAATGTTTTACAATTCTGCCTTCATGCCTCTGGATGGTATCTTTCCCATCGTGTTTAAAAACTACAGTGCCCCCATGTGATACTTGTGTTAGGGTTGCAGTAAGAGAAGAAGGGCTTTCGAAAAAGAGAATTTACAAGCTGGTTTCCTGCTCTCTCGGGAGCCGGTGTTGCAGTGAAACAGTTGCAGCATTTTGACTGCTCAGAATGAATTATCGAGTGGTTGTATCGAGTGGGCAAAAGCATTGCTTTACCACTGCGGACACGCACAGCACCAGGACTCATGAGCAATTCTCAAAATGTACAACATCAGAAGCGTGCGGTCAAATGCAATGTCTTCCTCTGTTTATTTCAATAGCAGAATCTGCTGCCTTTACTAGAGCCGTTTGGGCCATTTATTCTAGTGTAAAGAGTCCTTTTTCCCATTGTTATTGAGACAATGTGCTATTAGGGGCCTACATCATTAAGTGTGATATTAATCCTATGTCACAAACACGCACTACATGTCAAACATGATTAATAAACTATGTGTTTCATTACAGAGTCCTCGCATACATCTCTAATTGCATTGCTGTATTTACTGGAGAAAAACCACAAAGTAGCTTTAAAGTGCATTCAATTTATTAAGTTGAATTAAAAACAGCTGGTTTAGCTGCAGTTGTTTACATTCATGCTCCTGCTTTCATCAAACTAGGACTAGCGCTGAAAATAAGATTTACAACTGAAACATCAGAAGACTTGACTGTAGTTCTCATCACATTGAAAGCAAAAATCCATGTGCAAAGCAAAAGCTGTTAGAGCTGACTCTGAGATAAAAAAAAATAAAACGCTAATGTAGCCTGAGCTCAATTAGATTGTCATCGTAGCCCTGAAATACTTGATATGTGACCTAATGTTCATACTGCTGGTGGGTCCTCCAGGAGCTGGAGAGCAGAACAAAGAGCCTGCAGGACAAATATGAGGATCTGAAGAAAGAGGTTTACCAGAGACAACTGGAAGTCAGGTATTTTCTCTCGCTGCCCGTTCAGAGAGCGCGCATGCAATCTGCCCTGCAGATTGTTACAGGTGTTCGTATGCACTCTGTGGAGCTCTTCATAACGTTGTCTTTTTGTGCATTCAGTGTGCTCATATTGTCCATTTTAACAGGAAGCGGAGCAGCTGAACCTTTTTTAAGTGGTTGTTAATCAACGTTCTTCAGATAATTAGGGTTCTTTTTGTGTGCATCTTGCCCTCACTTCCACGCACAGAAGTCTGACAGAAGATGTGGAAACCAATGAAATGCAGATATTGAAAGAACAGAAAGAGCTGGAAGACAAGACGGAGATCATAGAGCTCAAAGAGGTCTGTGTTTGATGCTGTGTGTGTGTGTGTTACTGGAAATAGTTTACAGCATACCCTTAATGAAATAACAAATATGTTGCTTTCTTACATTCGTGTGTGTGTCTTTGTCTCTAACAAGGCTGAGAAAGCCCGGCTCATCAGCATCCCTGACCAGCTTTTTAAGGAGATCGAGAGGAAACGCTCCAAGAAGGAGTAAGTACATGTAGCCCCTTGATATTCTTCATACTTTTTTTTTTAAACACCAGGAATAAAAATGAGCCAGTAAGGGTGCACTGGGAAGAAAAGACAGCAGAGACATATTTAGAAAATGAAGTCACTCGCTGTCAGTTGGCTCAAATCCTTCTGTAATCTACCTCCTTCCCTTCATCTTGATCTCCTATACACGAAAGAGCTCTACTTTTCCACTTGGAGAGGGCAATTGTTTTCGCTCAGTGTCAACTTTTGACCGGGCCTGATATGGAACAGATTAATCAAAGTTTCTTCCTTTATTTTGCTGCAAGATGCATCGCTTTCCCGGGTTAATACTTGTTCGGTTTCCTCCCGCTGACATATCTTTCCAGTCCCAACCTTTTTTTGATGCACAGTATGTTTCAGTCCATCTCGAGAATTGAACGGTTTCAATCCCTCTAATTTCAAAACACATTACAAACATATGCATCAGACATCGCTCGTGTTTGTATTCAAGTGCAGCCGCATTCAAAAGCCCCTTCATCACCAGAGAATGGTTCCACTGGCACACTGCAGTCTCTTTTATGTTAATTTCAAATTAATATTTGGCTTGCAAGTGATGCAGTGGAACTGCCTGCATGAGCTATGTGAGCTGTGATTTGAAATTCACAAAGCGGAGGGTGTATGTAAAAAGATGGAGGATACACACAAGCTGATATTTCATAAGATATGCACTTGCCTACAGTGCAAGTGAAGAGTAATAAACCGATGTTCTTCTCTTGGTCTTATACTTACACTTGTCCTTTTGTGTGTTTTTCAAATGTCCTATCATCCTCCTAAACACATTAGATCTGCAATGAAGAAGATAGAAGCACTAAATACAGAGGTATCAGAGATGGAGCAGCGAGTGAAGGAGGTGGACGGGCGTAACCGCTCTCTGAGGTTGAAGAAGGAGGAGTTGAACGGGGAGCTGGAGGCTCTCAGGGCCCAAGTAGGTGCCGGTCAGAAGGAGTGCCGACAGCGGCTGAAAGAGCGGGAGGTCAACGGGGAGGACGAGGCTGAACTCACGGGGAACAGGTACAAGCTTCTCCCGCAGTGCAGTCACAGTCAAAAGAATTGGACGCCAAGGCGAGAGCTTTAGAGTTGGAAGAGAGAGGCTTTCGCTGTGCGTTTTCATGCATGTCATTGTGCTTTCACCGCCAGAGGAATCCTGGAAATGAAGTTGCAGAGCATCATGTGCGACAGGAAGCACCTGTATGAGAGCCAATCTGTGCAGCTCAGGGAGAAAAATAGGTACAGAGTGACGTCAAACTGAGCTCCGTCGCACATATAAATGAGTCCACAAATCACTAGACACCTCGATAATTACACACTGTATGTGAGGGCTTCTGCACTCACACCTGTACACCTAATATATATATACAGTCAATATATGTGTTCTTTCATGTATATAATGAGCCAAAGTTTGAGCTTCTTCTCTTTTTGAAGGAGTCACAGCCTTATGGAAATGATATATATTTAAAATGCGCCTGTGTGTCTCATCAGGCAGTTGCAAGCCCTCAAGAGGATGGAGCACGCGTTGACCATGGCCGCCGAGCAGCTACAGCACACGCAGTCTATCTACGATGAGCTGCAGGCACAGGTGACCTGTGGATTGTTGTTCAAGTATCGAAGAAAACATCTCAGATTTAAAGTAGCTGCAGTATTCATGAGTAGTCTGGCATTTTGGAGCAGCTGAAGGCGTACGTGTACATGCAGCTTGTAAATGTAGCAGTAGACCTCACAATGTTAAATCACACACTCTTCATGGTTTGAAGCATTATGTTTCACTGGTTTTGGCAACTAGTTTGGAAAGTTGGCTTTAAAAAAAAGGCTGAAAGGCAGGTGTGGGAACATGTGTAGTGTAAGTGTCACGATGCCAGTGATCAGCACATTAAATCTGCATTACACCAGAAGCATTTTTATTTCATGAGCTTCCTGTAGTTTTACTGATGCTCACGGTTTTTAAAGAGAAATAAGAGAGGAGAAGAGCAGAGGGAGAGTCATGGGAAATGCATCAGCAAATATCACGAGCACATAACAATATGAAAGGAAATCACAGTGACACATCGGGGGAACTCGTGCATTGAGGAGATATTGAAAGCAAAGCAGTTGTAACAATATGATTCATTCATTTCCACTAAATCTGCCAATCGATAACGACTATCGCATGAACAATGACTCATAACTCATTTGTCTGTGGAGGCGGTTTAGATGAGGATTCGACAGCGTTTGACCACAGAAATTTGACACATTTCTTCTCACGAGATCTGACATGGATGTAGAGTAATGACAGATAACCCTTTGACATGACACGCCGTGATTCACGGCACTATCGAGCTACAATATCGGCGAAGCGTTTTCGAGATGAAGAGAAAAGAGCTCATGCAGAAGGCTAAACTATTAGAGATGGTATCGCCTCTCTATTTCATTGGTATGTCTTTCTTTTTGGAGTTGCTTTGTAGGCAGTTGCCAATGCTGGAATGGCAACTTTTCCTGCAGGATGTTCTGCCGTTGAATTAGGCTTTCGCCGAAGAGATGCGCATGTGCATCTATTTGTAGAACAGCCAATCGTAACACCTTCTCACTGAAATGACCTGCGATTGACCAAATCTGCTGTCGCGGGCTAGATTTACCCAAAGCCTGAAAACGGAGCAGCTTGAAATCAAGTTTTCTCTCAGACCACTTGAATTACAATATTCTGAGAGGTTATTGTGGAATTTTTTTTACCCCCCAATGATGCCAGAAATATACTGCCAACCCCAGCTTTGAACCCACTGATTTAGTCAACGTCTTCCTCTTCTACGGACTGACACATTTAAAATATGGAGCGGAGTAGCTCGTACCACTCAACAGGAGTCCTGGCAACCCTGCAGAGAGGGGCAATCCCAGCGCCTAAAGACGTTCATTTTTAATTAGTCGAGTGTCACTGGATCCAACGGCTATCAGAAAGGCCTCAGAGAAACTCTGATATATGTATAGTATTCATTATTATGCGATCAATGTTTAATGAGGGATTTGATTTGAAGTTTTATAATTTTGCGCTGGACCCTCGTGGTCTTTTCTTCCTCGTTGTGCAAAGTCTATTGGACTGATGTACAACCAGGGGATTAAACGATAACACATTTTTATATCTTTTTTACTTAGAACCAGGGTCTGACACACACCCAATGTACGCTCGCACGCTGAACATTTGCACAGACTTTTGATTGCGACTTGAATTTCTAGTTAGATGCTGTTCCCAAACAAGAGGCCAGTGTGCAGCAGAGGATGGAGCTCCAGAAAGAGGCGGATGCTCTCAAAGTCAGCTTTACAAAGCAGGTGAGGAAAAGTGCGTGGGTGGACACATTATCATTAGCAGCTGTAAAATGCAAGGCAATTTACTGCAGTAGCCCTCGAAGAAATCTTTTTTTGTAGAGCCTATAATTTCTTTTTTTTGATGAAACTGTGATAGCAAAGTGTTGATTCTCCTCAGTTATATATCTCAGAGTTAAAAGCAAAATTAGCGTTCCCATTGCATTACTATCTATCTATCCCTTTGGGGAACGTTTCAATAATCATCTTCCTTGTAGTGAAGGACTTTCAGTCCACTTTGCTGTCCAATTCTGCTGCCAGTAGCCCTTCAATTGCAGTCAAATTGTGGGCTTTTTCAGCTGAAAACAATGTTAAATGTGTTTCTCCACCAGCTGTCGGTAGGTGAGGAGGAGAGCCAGAAGATGCAGCAGTATGGGATGATTCAGGGGCTGCTCGGGGAGTCAAACTGCCTCCGAGAAGAACTCCATAACCTCAGATGTCTGACACAGATCAAAGTGGAAGAGAGGGGCCAGAAGCACCGGGAACTGCTTAGAGCGGAGGTGCAATACAAACACACACACACACACACACACACACACACACACACACACACACACAATTTAAAATAGGTTTTAATGTCATCATTAGTGCCTTTTGAATAACCTTCGCAGACACTGAACATGCGTATTTCACCCCAAAGGGAAACTAAAAGTAGGTTCATATGTTAATAATGAATGTGACCAAAAATGACAAAAGGACAATTTCAGCCCTTACAATATTACTGTCACTACAATGTGATGATTTCAGAATGATTTAAAAAGAGAGAGACGAGGCAGTTTTAGTTCGGCGTCTAAGGGGGACAATTTTTGTCTGAAATTGCTTTTTGGCACGCTATTCTCCCTGTCAGCTGAAATCAAATCTATCTGCTTTTTTAAAACAGTATCACTCGTAACGACAATGACTAGCTCCAAAATGAATCGATGAAATCAGAAAACTCATACAGATCTGTACACTTAACCAGGACAGCTGGGTCACCTGAGCTGTTTTATGTCTGTCTTAAAGTGTCAGAATAGAAGCTGCTTTACTGAAAAATGCACGCTCACAAATCTGATTTGAAGGTTGACGTTTGTGAGCACACACACACACACACACGCACCCTCGTAAACACACCCACACAGAAGTGATGATACTGTGGTTTCACCCGTGTAACTCTATCCACAGCAGCTGAACCAGCACATCCAGCAGGAGCTGCGAGAAAAAGACCTCATCATCATGGACCACAACAAGCTGAACGCTATGCTGCAGCGCAGGTGTCACTGTTTTTTTTTCCTCTTTTAATTTCCTCGTCGGACACAAAGCGACGCAAAACGACCACAAAAAGCGGCTGAACAACTACAAAGTTTGTGTGTCTTAGTCCTACGTAGGAGAGGTGGTGCATGTCTGTGTCTCATAATCCGACCAATGAGCGGTAGGAGTGGTGTTCCTGCATCCAGGGTCAACTAGTACCTGTACAACATCTCCATGGTGTTTGCCATCAGTGTGGGGAGCAAATTTAATTCGGTATTCTACGGTACAGTGATGTGACTGATAATTGAATCCCTAGTTTATTTGTTTGGCTCCTCTGATCCGTGCAACAGCTGGGATCACAATTAATTCAGACATCTGCACATGTTGTCAGGCTAGAAAAACCCTAACTTACTAATTGGTCATACTTCAGTGTTCAGACGCAGTCTAATTCATTTGGCACCACCCAGTACAACAGCCGACTCCCTCTACATTCAATTAGTTCACGACCACGGACTACAGTGTGATATGGATCCGCCCTGCAAACTGCATCGAGTCGGGCAAAAACAGGGCAGGATGATAATTAAATATTGTGTTTTCCTCTCTCTGTAATTGTAAGACAAAAAAAAACATCCTCGTATTTAGCAGTCACTGTTCACAACTCTCATGTCTTACATGAATGGCAAATAGAAATGTAATGAAACGTCATCCTGAATGGGAAATTCAGTCTCTACATTTAACCCATCCCAGCATTAGGAGCAGCCTCTATACAGGGCTAGAGCAGTTTTGGGGGTTTGGTGCTTGTCCTCAGGAGGCAAACTGGCACCTCTCCAGCTGCCAGCACATAGTCCATACACAGGGTTGAACCGGCGACCTTCCGGTCCCCACGGACTGAGCCACTGCTGCCTTGAGTCAGCTTAGTCAGCCTTTGACAACATGGCTATGGATATAAATCCTACAGTAGATATGAAAATGCTAAAAAAAGAGGATAAACTCGATGTGTTTTACAGCTGTCGCTGGCCACGTAAATGCAAATGATCAAAAGAAACATAACTGTAAATGATAAACACGTCAAAAACCTGCTCTTGATTGGATGCAGATAATCCAGATAAAAAATGAGCTCATTGCTTATCAGTGTTTTCTCCCTTAGAGTTTTACAGTACTGTAAGCTGTGCAACATGGTCACGGATGAGAAGAATAAGTACGTCAAACTGAAGCAGATCGCCTCACAGACGATCACGGAGCTGACGGAGCAGGTTAAAGTGATGGAAAATGAGACCGAGATCCAACGCACCGTTGTCATCAACAAGGACCGGTGTGTACATGTGTTTTGTAGAGGGGAGGGTCGATGTTGGTCCAGTAGAATGATACCTACTAATGCAGAAAAAAGGCCTTAGGAATCCATGATAAAATGCTCTTAATATAGCAATGCAACAAATGCTGTCTATAAAGGTTGTAAGGTTCAGTTTGTTAAGACATTTAAGCACTTTACTTGTAGTGCATTTGTTGGTAATCATCAGTGAAGCTATATCTACTATTTCTGATATTTTGTGTGTGCGCTTACATCTGTCCATTCCAGATCACTCACAAAGGCCCGTATGAAGATCTCTTATAGCTCCAAAATAAGGGACAAACTGCACAATGAAAGCTCCAAGGTCCAGGGACACACACACACACACACACACACACACACACAGAGAGAGAGAGACAAGACCAGTCAAAACACACTGTGGGTCTTTGCCACAAGCTACTTTCACTAATTTGGCAGTTTAATTATGTTAATTGATTTGTTATTAAGAATAACATGATCCAGGGGGGAACAGAGATATGGAGACAAAGCTGTTGTTGAGTTGTTTTAAATGAGTCTTCAACAAGATTTAAGAGCTATTCTAAAAATGTTAAGGAGGCAAACCCCACATCCAGTTTCCCTGGTATTTCATAACACGATTAAACAGTAAGCCATAAAAAGTTTATAGTTTACAACAGCTTGTGAACATTTCTGCTGTCTTCTGTTGAAGTAGTTTTAATGTCATGTGGATGCTTTCCATTGCATTTAAAAGCGAAAAAACATCCCTCGGAACTCATTTTTCTTCAAATGTTTCTCGCTGATGAAAAATGTTCCACAATGAAGCTTAGAAATTGTGTGAGTGGTGTTTTTTTTTGGTTTGTGCATCCGTATTAATATCACTAACAGTTTTTGAGGTGTGTGTCAACCGATCAGAATGAAATTCAAAAGCATCCTACATCAACACTAAGTGTTGGCTCAAAAAACATACTTTTATCCCCCCCCCCATCTTCTAGGTTGCCTGGAAGCACTGTCAGGTCAGTCAGGAGTATGAAGACAACCAGCTGGAGTTGATGAAACTCTCACAAACCGTCAACCTCCAGGAGCAGGCACTTCTAGAAATAAACAAGAATCATGAAACGGCCATACAGCGCCGCAATTTTCTGTATGTTCATGATTTGGAGCTTACATAACGTTCTAACTAGCGGATCTAAACTACATATGTCGGATAATGTTTGTGCGTGTCGCCTACAGTGGCATCCAGCTCCTGGAGCACGACGAGGTGTTATTCGGCTACTATGAAAAGGTGAACGTCCAGCAGGCCGCCGTTGCCAAGGGAAACGTGACACTGGAGACCCTGGAAAAGGAGATGAGAGACTTCCAGTTGGAGATTAATGAGGAGAAGAGACGGATAGACCTGAAGAAGAAGGAGGTGCCCCTCAACAAACGGTTGGAGGGAGAGATCGCCATGCTGCAGATCGAGGTGGGGAAAGTGTGCGTGTGTATACCAACATAAAACCCACACATTCATACACGGATATTAACAGATGCACAGCCGAAACTAAATCAAGGCTGTCGTTCCATGGAACATCGGCAAAAAAAACAACAAATCCACTAAACTTTCAGAACGGCAAACTTATTACTTGGAAAAGTTGTGGGCGGAAAGGTGTGCATGTGTGTGTGCGTGTACTTGGTCAACTGTTAAAATTGCTGAGGATGAGTAATAGACATGTTTCTTATAAATCACGCATTAATATTAATTTCTGTGAACAGTGACGACGGTGTCCCGGTGACAGTCTCCCAACGCCTACTTCCCCCTTTGTCTGTGCTTTCTCTCAGCCCTTGCCAACAGGAAATGAAAACATAAATTTTCATCTTAGTTGAACTATTGTCTGCTGTGAATAGAGCCTGCTGTCTAGTTACTTTTGTTACAGCAAAGGTGCACTGTGGCGCTCAACAGTTTTGTGCTGCTTCTTTGTTGCAAGAGGGAGGTGCTCCTCCAAGGTATTTGATTGCATTGGATGAGAATTGCACATAGCAGCTTGTGTTAATAACTTTTTATAAGGCCCACCCACCGCTTGTCTGAAGTGCATTTGCTCATAATTCCATTTATCTGTGCAGATTTTGCCTTCAGTGTTCGGCTGTCCACGTTTCAAAATCCTATTTGGAAGCGCTCAGGCAATTAGTTCCTCCTGGCGCGATCAGATGATCAAAGTTGCACTCAAAAGACAGATTGCGTGTCTGCAAGGTTTTCTTTGGAATCTTCTGGCAAATTCTGTGCAGGCCGTTGTCCAGCTACGTGTGTGTGTGTGTGTGTGTGTGTGTGTGTGTGTGTGTGTGTGTGTGTGTGTGTGTGTGTGTGTGTGTGTGTGTGTGTGTGTGTGTGTGTGTGTTCCACCTTGTAAAAAAACAACACTGTTAGACATTTATGAGATGTCAGTGGGAGTCCTCATAGGATCTTTGGAAGAAGATGAGTGTGTGTGTAAGGGAGTCGTATGTGTCTTTGGCGTTGCAGACTATTTTTTACAACTCTCTTTGTAAAGTTAGGGGAACTCCAAAAAGAACAGCTGGGTACAAATCCATCAAGACAATACTTGAAACATGCAGACACCAGAGGAGCACCACTAATGAGACAGATCTCTGTTTTGAATTGCTCTTTGTAAATGTACTGTGTTGGAGGGCTTATATATATATATATAAATATAATGAACAGACTCAGTGTTCTTATTCTACTTTGCTGACAGTGAATACCAGCAAAAGTACTTCTGTTGACCGTATTCCAGATGAATTTACTCTCTCCGAGGACTCTCTAGACTCCTCGCAAATACTACTGCGAGCATGCACACACCCTCCATCACATCGCAAGAAGAAAGCACAATTTGTGAGATTGCATATTTTTCTTTTTTCCGGTTCGCGCACCATTACTGTGCGCCTCTAAGCTGCCTTTGAACGCTCATCAAAAGTGGTCGATTCGTAGCCTCGTTTCTCAGAGCCGGTCCTCCCAACTTCATTTTGTTCAGGTGGAGCCGACCGCGTTTGAACGTTCTCAGAGGTTTGAACAAAGAAACGGCAGCGGTGCTTTTGCTAAATCAACTCCACGGACACAAACCCATGCACAAGTTTCACAGACACAGGCTGAGACACACATGAATAACTCAACGTGAAAACACCAGCAACTTTGCGATATCAAGAGTGACAGACGCATAGAAGGAGAGAGATTTGAGAGACACACACACACACACACACACACGCTGAGATTCCCTGGCGTCGGGGGATTGGGTGTGTTGCTGCTCTGGATCAGAGTGACTGGTTTTGACTCGCTGCTGGACTTCTCTGATGCAAGTCTTGTGCTCTTTTGGATGAGCACAGCGTTGGAACAGACTTCCCCATGTGCAGCTTTTCCCCTTTCCTCCATCTGTTTGCTCCTTCTGCTGTTTATCCGTTTGCTCCATCGGGCCTCGTCACTGGCATCCTTTTTCTTTCGCTCTTCTTTTCTATCGTTTCTGTCATTGTAACTCTTTCCCTCCTCACATTTGAACGACCATGCTTCCGTTATTGTTCCCTCCAGGCGTCCTCTGGGTTTTTGCTTCATTGGGAGAAGCTATTTGTTTCAGTAGAAAGTCCCTTCCAACCTCCCTTCCCTTTTCACATCATTGTTCCGAACTGCTGACCGACCTTTGCATTTGGCTGTAAAAACAGTACATTCCTTCCTTCTGTCCTTTTCTGCCCTGACTGATTGGTGAATCGGCTCCTCTGTCTCCCGTTCATCCATACACACATTCCATATTTCTCCCTCTCCTTCTCGGGAATCATTTTCCACATCACTGTTCTCCCTCACGCAGCCGTCCACCTCCACTGGGTGCACCGGGGTCTCTCCTCTGGCGGGAAGCTTGCCGAATCAATTCATCCTCCTTGTGAATTCATTCTATATGCGAATTCAATTTCCACGTAACTGCCTTCGCTGTCAATTTATTATATATATTGTGTATTTGTATTCATCTGTGACCAGTTTATCTGCTCATTGCAGACAGCCCCCCCACCCCCCACCCTGCCTGTGATGGGGAATTTTGACAAAGATAGATCGGGCCATCTGTGACACTATTGAAGTTCAATATACTCTGAGGCTTTCGTTTGCTCTGAGGAATTTTAATTGCTGCAAAGTAAACAGCGGTTGCTGTTGGATTCTGAATTTACTACTTGTTTAAGAGTCGCCGGCACGTCGACATCTACAACGCACACACACACACACACACGCACACACAGGTGTGCACGCACGGGCGCACACGCTGAGATCGGTGCAGTGTTTGTGAAATTGCGATGATGCCCTTGCGGCAAACATCTGAATAGTGTTCGGCGGTGCCCTAATGACTAAGCTATACGTCCGCTACACAAAGTCACATGCAAACCTAATATCGCCAGCAGAGAGGTATTTATAGAGCGCACACACAGTCGGTAATGGAGAAGGATTTATAATGGGGCGCGAGGCTGATGTCATACTGCACTGTCCTTACGGCAGCGAGTCATGCTGTTTATCTTAAATCTTTGTCTAACCTGTCTTGAACTCATTACCATGGGAAAAACCCACCGTGTGTGCAAGTAACTGTGTTGCATGGGAGAGATAGACGGGTAGAGAGGAAGCAGAGAAGGCGAGCGTGAAAATGAAAAGGGCTGATAATACTGTTACTTGACTGTTGTTCTCGTCGAGTGGTTTGATGAAACTCCGCTCTACAACCCTTGAAAGTCATTCGGTAACTCACTTCGATCTGGGTTATCTTCGCTCTGCTGCCTAAACACCCCGCGAGCGCACTCGGGCGTGTCTTCAGACGGGATGTATCCCGAATATAGTCACGAGAGCAACTCGGCAACATATTTTTGTTGGACCACCAGTAAATTAGCTCTGCTCAAGGTTCCCGCTGCAGATCTCTCATGGAATCTTTGCACTGGCTTTTCAGAGAAAAAGGAAAAGTGCTCTTTTTTTCCCACGTCGTACACTTTGGTTGCTAATAGGGGTTACAGCTCCAAATCATAGGCAATCACTTCAGGTCACGCAGTCTGGCCCCTAGTTATCTTTCTCTTAATGTCTTATGAGCCTGGTGTAGCCTGAGGTCCTCTGCAGGCAGGAACCGTACCTTATAACTATTCCTGCGTCCCAGTTAGAAGGGGAAAGCGAGGGCTTTTGTTGTCAGAGGTCTTCAAGACTGTGCGGTGATTTGTCTGAGGAATTCAGGCCGGCACAGCCAGTATCAATCTCCAAATCCCTGCTTTACCACAAGATCATTTGCACCCTTCAACGTTTGATTTTTTTTATCCCAGTTGCCTTATCTTGTCTGCTTTTTTCTGATTTGATGTTTTTATTAATCATGAAGCTTGTTTGTATGTTTCAACGCATTCGTGTTTGCAAAGGTTGTGAATGAGTTTCCCACCACCAATAAGCCCCCAGAATCCACCCCGCTGCATATTTGTTCTCCCACACAAAAAAGGAAAAACAACAGCTGACTTGGTTGTCCTCCAGAGCAACATTACTTCAGTTTGACATTACCGGTCAGCTAATGATACGTGTGTTTCTGACCTTATGTGACCTGCTTAAGTTGAATGGGTTAAAATGCACATTTTCAAATTGATTTATAATTCATTTCTCATTTCGGGGATTATGAAAGCTTCAGTTCAGCTCCTCCGCTCACATGTTCTGCCAATTAACCTTACATAACCTTATTATGATTCTACCTCTGTTTTACTTTACTGACCTTTCTGCCTTACTGATCTGTCCCTTTTGTCTTTCATCCCTTTTAATTGCGAGGAACTTTGTAACCTAATTTTTGGAAGTGGTATGTAAATCAGGTGATAATTTATCTTTATTATCGTCCCGCTAAGCATGCAGTGTGCCATCAATTATGTGGCTTTTTAAGCCATCATGCTAAACCACTAACTGAGCGGAAATTATGGAAAACGTATGCAAATTGGATTCTGCGTGGAATGCTGTCACACGCACGCAGAATGCTTTACAGCATTCATGAGCCAAGAAAGCAGCAATTATTTGTGACAGTCAGATGAAGAAAACAGAGAGGCGGGCAGGCAGAACAGAGGCACTGACACAGAGACGGATGAATACAAAGAGAAAGACAAACATCGGCGCAGGCGAACAGAGGGAGGAGGACGGGTTTTAAAAAAAAAATGTTAAGAGCAAATGCACAACGCGGAGAAAAGAAGAGATTGAAGAGAGGGGAAGGAGAGTGACAGAGACGCGCTGTATCCCATCCATCATGGAGTGTTTAAATGGCTCGAAGTGCTTACGAATGATGTCGGGACACAGATCGGTCGGACTGGGCACACGCCGACGGGTATTGCAGATTCTAATGTAGTCTGAGAAGTTCATCAACATTTCAAGCTTATAAATAAATGAAAACATATTTCTAATTCAGCGAGGTTTCTTGACACCCAATGTTCACTCTTCAGTTGGCCCGCAGCAGTTTGCTGGCGGACCAAATCAGTACACGAGTCAACACGAACACCACGGGTTCATACGCTGGATCGTTGTAAATACCAAACGAAGAAATGGAAGATGGTGTTCTGAGGGGAGGAATTTTTATAATGTTAGTACTGGTTAATTTGATTGAATACATATCTGTGGACAGACACCAGAAATAGTTTTGTCGTATCACTTAAATCCCAGCATTCCGACGTTGTTGGGGGAATAGTGAGCCGAGGCCAAAAACTGTTGAATCCGCCTCATAATAAATGGAAAAAAATATGCTAAATACTGCAGCTGCATTATATTTCCTTACACAAAAAGTCTAAAGACTTCAAAATGCAGCATGCTGTGGTACAATGTTCATTTAGTTGTAATATGTTTCAATCATGCATTCAACTCCTTGCACCAGGAACAAGGTGTTGCTGTCAAAGTTCTATTCTCTGTGGAAGCCGCAGATGACCCATGTCCCTGTTGGTCAGCCCCCATTCCTGTTTCTCTGCATCTCTTGTCTCCCTCTGATCCCGTCTTCTCTTGTCTGCTTTCACATCTCATCTCTCCCTCCCTTTCGTCACTCTGGACTCCATGCTGTCTTCCCTCTTGCTCTTCCTCGCTTCATCTTCCTCTATCTGTCAGCCTTTTATCACGCAGTCTCTCCGAGTGCATCTGCTCCGCTCTCGTCTCCACTTTTCAGATGCTTACTGCCAACGCCGCTTGTCCTCTCGGAGCATTCTGTAACTTGGAGCCTGACAAACAAAACGCCTTCAGTTAATCACATGACAGTCATCCTAATAAATTAAAACTTGGTTCACATGACATTGAGGGAGCACTGAACACCGGAGTCCGTTTTAATCAGACTCACTGTCTGCTTGCAGGGGCTTCATTAATCTCTTCCATGAAGGGGGGGGGGGAGAGAGAACGGGAATCGGCGCTTTGTTCCACGCCGTCTTTCAAGTCTCGCACGTAATTTCTCACGTCGGATGAACGCACATAGACATGCGCAGGAGCGCGCACGTACACGCGCCGCATGGTTGAGTGGAGAGAAGCTGCTGTTTCATAAGCCAGGTCATGGCAGGTCAGACCCCCGCGTACAACATATTTCCACACGCTGTTTGCTCCTCGTTTCCTCACTTTTACTCTCTGCTGACCTGTCCACTCACTTTCTTCTTCACTTATATTTTTTGTCTCCATCTCTCCAGGCTTCTATTCCCATTTTCTCATGTCTTCTCTCTCTCTCGTTTCTGTCATCTGATCTGGGGTTTTTTTTTTGCCATCTTTCTATTTTCTGCTGACGTCCTTTTTCATGGTCCCCTGTCAACTTTCTTTGATCATCTCAGCTTCATATGTTTTTTATATATAGACTAGCTTTATGTTGCTGTAATGGGGCCATTGTGCTTTTGCTTTAACTTCCCCTGTTGAGATATTGCAGCTACTTTATAATTGCTCATTTCCATCTGCAGTCCTTGCACTGCACAGGTTAGGAGGCCACTTGTCTCCTTATTTGTCTTCGTCTCGACAATTTATGTTAAATAGTGGATATTAGAACCAAATGCTCTGCATGAAACGGACTGAGCAGGTGAATTCATGTGCAACTATGAGTCCATATCCTCCTCCAAGCACCAGCAAGCTCTTGCTGTATGAGCCGTATATACAAGACAGCAATGGGTTGTTTTCCGGCTGCAACATTCCATCAAATGGAAACGGTCTCGACGTCTTGTGCATTTTAATCACATTTTCCCAAAATTCAGCCCGACATATTTGGTATTTTTCAAAACTTTGGGATCGCCACTAGAATTTTAACGAGGGGTTCTTTTGTGTTTTAACAAAGCCTGGACAAACGACACAAGTCTGTGCGGACTGTTCTTCCAGATTCACAATCATTTAAAAACTGGTCCACAGCGCTACCGGGGATAAAAACGCCACGGGGTATCTTTTAATGAATGTATTAGATGTTCATTTTTCTGTCATTCATCTTAACTTTCAATCAATAAATCATGTCAGCACTACATTCCCACACTCTCAACCCCTCGCTCGTTTCAGAATAAGAGTGTTGGCGAAGGGCTTGAACGCTGTCACTGTCCCCTCAATTCTATGTCATCTCTCGTCCTCCTTCCTGCCTTTTTTGTCTTTCAACGCTATTGTAACTCATCTTCTTTTTTTTTATTTCCTTGTGTATCCTTAACTCCCCTTCTATTTCTGCTGTATGTCAGAATATTTTAAAGTGTAAACAGTTCCTTAGAGGGATCCGGTGGCATTTTAGATTTCGGTTTCTTTTATCACACTATCACCGAGTCTGAAGCAGCTCCCATATAGGCACTACGTTTAGCTCCCGGTGCAATAGTATCTTAAATGCCTGGAGGACAAGGTACTGGAAACACAGACAGTAGCTGACTAACAGATTTGTTGCTTTTCACTTTATTTGTGTGAAGTGGGCTCTTGTGGGAAATTACTGTATTGTTTTCATTACCAGAACGCAACGACAGTGACATGATGACTACAGTTTTGCTGATAGTGTAGGTCTATAATATACATACAGTGTTACTTACACGGTGCCAACCTATAGTCTTGTTTTTGTCTCTTAATTCCCTCCGTGTCTCTCAGTTGTCAGAAGCCAGGGACGAGAAACTTGAGGGTCTGAGCCGGGCTGTTGATTACAAAGAACTTAAAGGCAAAGACCTGTCGACTGTGGAACTGGTCAAGAAGATTGAGCAGGTACACGGCATTACATTACATATTCTACTTGGTGACATTTTCATGATTTTTGTTTTCTTTTTTTACGATGACCCAAATTCATGAACAAAAGGCCATAATCATGGTGTCCCTTTGCGTTTAGCTGGAGGTGAAGCTAGCAGAGAGCGAGAGGCAGTCGCTGGAGAGAGAACTCCTCGTGGACCAGGTGACCCGGCTCTCGAAGCCACTCAGCGAGCAGGCTGAGTACTGCCATCAGGACAGACTCTCGCTGGCAAAGAAGGTAGACGGCAAGATCCACTTGAGACGAGGCTTAGCCCATGTACACACACACAACGGAATATAAGCGCTCAGATTAACACGCACACACACGCGCGCGCAAAGATACTCGTTATATCATTCACCTGTTTCCTCACTGTTTACCTCCCATTGTGTCTCTCTCACGCACACACTCGCACATTGTTCGAGGAGCATGAGGAGCACGCAGAGCGGGCATTAAGGAGTTCACCGAGCATTACGGTTTCCTTGGACTCCGTCTCTCTTTATCCCTCATTGGCTGTCTGTGTATAGACATATAAATAGCCTCAGGAACAAGGTTCAACGAGGTTGTAACAACTTGGGGAAATGTAATCATGACATGAATGAGGATGAATTTGGCATCGTGATGACCATTTTGCATCGAGACAGCGCTAAATGAAATCAGATATTTTGAATAATTGGCTTCACCACTTGTGTCTTATGTGTGTCAAGTCATTAATTCTGAGTCTAAATGCATGTTGATTCAGCTAATCTGTGTGTGTGTGTGTGTTTGTGTTGTCTGCCCTGCAGTTAAACGAGCTCCGAACTCACATAATCGACACCAACCACCGCATGATGGCCGTCTCTGCAGAGCTCGCCATGAAGCAAGCTGTTGCGTTGTCTCTCCAACAAGAGATCAAAGGGAGAGAGCTGCAGGTCAGCGGTGGTCCCGGTCGCTCGCAGCTCAAACAGTGGGATCTTGGATGCACATTCACCCCCTCAGTCTCCCACCGTCTTTCTTATTGTTCCTGTCTCTCTCCACTGACCGCAAGCGAAGAGCAGTCATTTCTCACCGTGTCCCATCATTCAACCCGGAACCTATTTATTTATTTAGCTTATTTGCACGGTAAAGCGAATCGGGAGGCGATATAATATTCATTGATAGTTTTCATGAAGAAGACTCCAAGGGGTTCATGAAAATGAAATGTCAGTGAAAGAACAATAAACGATTCAAGAATAGACAAATGAATTAATGCAATGAACGCGTCCGGGAGCATTCACAGTCGGTGAGTTTCATTAAACAGGTTGGGCTGTCACAATATCAGATTTCTTTTCCACTGTCCCATGAGCATAATGCCATATCCATAGCAACCAAGAAAAGTTCAAATGTTGTTTACATTCAAGCCACATAACCTGAGAAGTTGAAATATTAACGAGCCAATTTACCCACCTGGCTGTCTGCTCCTACCCGTGTTGATATTAACAGTAAGTCAACCTCTGAATATTCTTTGCTTATCAAATGAGACGTGTATGTGTGAAACACAGTGACGTGAAATGACAGTACTTACATTTTTAAAGTTTATTTGTATTCCACCTCTGCCTTGAACTCATCCCACGCGTCTCTCTTGGCTAGTAGAAAGCAATCGTTCGTAACACACCTTTTGTTTTGCACCGTTAAATCATATATCATTTATATATAAAACGTAGTAACCAGGTGCCAGATCGTAAGCACGCATCCAGGATGGAGCTACAAAAATGGGCGAGAAAATGGCTTCCGAATGTTTCAAGACTTAGTAACCTGAAGAAGCCTTGCAGCTGATGTATGGCTGCAGCGCGCCGCTGACACAAGTAGAACTAGTAAAATGCGGAGAGCGTAAACTTTGCCCAAATTCTGACAGTAATGCGACCATCTGTTTTTTTTTCCAGGCGCAGTTAGAATTGAATTGAGCCAGGAGTGAGTGCAGAGTGATAGGAATACAAAGTGAACGGTTGTCTCGCCTGCCCCTGTGTTTCCAGATGGACAGGTGCCAGCGGCAGCTGGAGCAGGGCCTGCCACCGTGCCCTGAGTTAGAGAAGGAGTGGAGGAGGATGCTCCGAGACAAGAAGAGGAGACGGAGGGACAAAGAGGAGAGGGAGAGGGTAAAGACACACACACACACACACAAAGATCACTGGTCAAGAATTGATGAAAGCACTGAGGGGCATGAAAAGAAGATGGGATGACAGAAGAAAAGAAAAAAGAAGTGGAGCAGGAATCGATTAAGATTCTGAGGGACAATGGGGGGCTGCTGTATACCTGGACATGCACAGACTCAGGCGGAGAAACTCTCCACACACAGAGATTAGGCAGGATATAGGATTGTTTTCACCACATGCACAAACACAAGGCAGACTGGCAAACAAAGAATTAGCCGCAGTCTACAAGGCACACAAACAGGGATCGGTTGTGTCTGAAACCAGTCTGTTATTATGGCGACTTGTATTTTCTCCCCCAGTTTATTTCAGTTTTATTTCCCTGCATGCACAATGCCGAACCAATTAATCTTCCTCTGAAGATTTATTATTTGTCATGCATTTCAAGGTTCCCCTTGAAATGTAAATGTGTTTTATGAACCTGGTGAGGAGAATATGTTTTGTCCTGTTTTATTTATTGCCAGTTCCTGCTATTTGTTTGCATTCAAAGCCATTATTCCTTTGTTTTGTGTGCAGTCCTTAGATCACATGCCAGCGGATAAACTGTTCATATGCATGAGGAAATCGCCATCTCTTTGAAGTCTCAGTTAGATTTAGGCACAGTTCATTTGCATTTCGCTGTTGTGGGGTGAAAGTCAAAGGGAGGACTGTAGTGTTGTGAGGACATGTGAGCACTGGAAGAGGGTTTTTTTTTTTTTTCTCAGCAGAAGTCCGCCATGGTTACAAATTGATCCATCATCCATATTGGGTTCACAGCAATTTTGCCAGCCACTGTCAGTGAAGTCATTTTATGATATATATATATAAACTGTATGATTATTAAAAAGATAGACGAATAGACGAACAAGTGCAGCTCACTGAATCCAACTTTAATCAGTGATTGTGAGTCTTGGCTCGTGCGCTCAACTGTTCTTTTGTGCCTTTTGCATTATCTTGAAATGTAAAAAAAATAAATGAGTTATTCCATGATTAAAATTCAAGAATTCTAACTATTTAGTCCAAGGTCATGCAGTCCTGCATCAAATATTAAAACTGCCTCTGGTGTGTGTGTGTGTGTGTGTGTGTGTATGTGTGTGTGTGGGTGGGTGTGCAGCTTGCTCAAGAAGACGAGTGGCTGCAGCTGCCAAATGGAACGTACACCACGGCCGAAGCCCGCCCGACCGCATACATCCCCCAGAACGACTCGCTCCCTCTGCCCAAACCCTACGGCGCCCAGGCCCCCTTCAAACCCTCCCAACCGGGAGCCAACATGAGACACTTCCGCGAACCGACGGTCAAACCCTTAGAGATATAGAAAAACGACACACATGGAGTCATGAACCTGTGGATGTTGGTCCACGGTTGTAATTTGTACAAATATATATTTCAGTGATTTGACTCATTTCTGGCTCACACTTATTGATCCATCTGCTCTAACTCTCAGCGCCGCTCCCTTCTCCTCCTCCTTCTCCTCCTCCTCCTCTCTGCTTCTCGTGTATGTTTGTGTCCTCAGTGTCCAGCATACCACTGCTGTTTTGTCATGTGAGAGCGTACTTGTGTACTACATATGGTTGTAATTTTGTTTCCTTATTTTTTTTATTTACTGGCAATAGCTTGTTTACAGTCGTGCTTGCAGTAACACAACATATTTTAGGAGAGTGGAAAGGAAGACGGGGGGGGGGGGGACACGGGGGAGATGAAATCTGTGTGTGTGTTGTTACATCATGTCCTCCAATAAAAAAAATATATATATTTACTTCTGTTCTTCTCGTTTCTTTCTTCCTCTCTATTAAAGATTTTTTTTTTTTTTAGAGATGCTGGAATATTTTCTGCATATTCTTCAGTCTTGCTGCCTTTTCATCCCGCGCACTTGTAATCTTGCTGCTGATGAATAAATTCGAACGGGTTTAAGCTGTAAGCCAGGCTAAGAGTGCCTGCTTAATGCTTGAAATGATAAATGTAAATATAGAGAGGAAGACCAGGCAATGAAAGAGCATAGTGAATGACAAAGAGAGAGGAGAATTTAAATGAAGGGGAACGAAAAGAGTCGGTGGGAAAAAAGAAACTGGATGAAAGTGGAGCTCTAAATGGGGTGAGGAGTTCAGAGATGGTTACTGGTGACCAAAAACAAAGTCGTTTGCCTTTGAAACGTCTACAAATGTACTGGAAGTCGTTCTATCCGCTGATCTTGGCTTGAGGGGAAAGTGGTCTTGGTGTCGATGTGCACATTAAGCAGCTTGCAAGCACGCTTGTGTTTGTGAACCAAGTTCATGTGAAGGCCGTTACTGTGTGCACCGGCCAAGACTGCTGTGCCTCTGCAGTGGTCGCTCAACCAATGTGGAAGAATATAAACCATAATGTACACATATTTGTGTTTAGGAGGGAAAGAAACAAAATCTTTGGTCAATTTATTGTCACAATTATTTGTAAGCGACGAGCTGCAATAGGCTGACGGCACAGGGGACCCCTCCCACCTGCTTAACAGGTGCATTAAAACTAGCTAGCTAAACAGTTAGCTAAACAGTGGAAATAATAAGCTAAAGGTAACAAATAACTTTGGTAACCCCCGGTGTACGCTTAGTTTAGTATCACCACTTGACAGGTTCACGAAAAAAGCAGGTAGTTTATCTGATTTTGAGGCAGCCCTGTCCACCCAGTGGGGTGATGTGTGTCTGTGTGTGTGTAAGTGTGTGCGTGATCATCCACTGCAGGCTGAGAGCTGTCAGATTAAGGTAGCCTCTAACTGTTTGTGCTTATTAGCCGGCTACATAACACCGACTGCATAACAAGAGTTTGGAGGAGGCAATAGAAAGGGGGAAAAAAGGGATTTAAAACATTTAAAAGAGGAATTTCCCCAGAAGAGAGATGATTTGAGATGGGTGGTAAACGAGAACAGATTGTGTAGTTTGGCACTAATGGTATTGCAAAACAAGCCTGTATGAATGCGTGATGGGTGTGTTCTTCCCTGAACGTGATGCAGCGTGTATGACGACTGTATTTCCACTTCCATATTCTTGAGAATTCTTGCCAGGGTTCAAAGGAAACTCAGTGGAAACAAAGAAAGCCAAGGCCTAGCTGTTGCCACAAAGCTTATCTGTACACCATTTTCTTTAAAAGTATGGCAGTAATTCAAGAAAAACACTCAATTTGAAAAATCTCTTTATTTACAATCCATTTGACAAACCTCTTTTGTGTAAACATAAGACACGGTGATTCTGAAGTCCCTTTTTTTTTCAGGGGAATGTTGTAATTCCTCAAATGAAAGCATGACATGATATGTAAACAATCTCTGGCATTTAGTCTCAGATGATGCCAACATTCAGACACTATAAAAAAGATTATGAACACATGCCACACACACACGCACCACTACCGAAGAATTTCCCCATTTACTGTAAGCGCTCAATCATGAAGACGCAGGCACCTTATTAGAACCAGACGTTTGAGAGAGTGTGTGTGTGTGGACAAACTTCTTAATTCTTATTCTTAATGCCTGTAACGTCTTGTTCGATTTGAAAGGCATTTTGTAGACTGATTATACAATGGTCTATATAAATAAAGTTACTATTGAGCTCTGCTGGGTATCTATATTTATTTTCGTCTGACTTAAAGTCAACATTTAGACGATTATAGACTCTTTTAGTGACAATGTTTAACATTAGAAACATTTTGCTGAGGGTTTTGCCGGAAAACACATCTATATTTCACAAAAGTAAAGCCAGTATCAGTGAATTCTCTACATATTCCGGACATGCTCTTGATTCAGCCACTCTGTTGTCTCAAAATCCATGGCCTCGGTGTAACGCCACCGTGTATTTCCTATGAAGAGCATGCTAATTTCGTACATTCAGTTTGCATCACCTAAATACCTGCTTGAGGCTGTCATTTTAAATTCCGCCGGGTCGCCTCACTGAGTTATACTAAGCCCCCCCCCCCCGTTTTCAGTGGCAAAGATTGCGCATAACTCAGAGTTAATGTCATATTGAATGTACAGCAGCCACTGACTGGCCATATCAAGCTACTCCGTCCATAAAGCTTTTGTCAGCATGTAATCAAGTTGATGGGGTGCAGCGGCATTACGGAGAGCGCAGGAGGATAAAACAAGTGTTTGATTTACAAATACCGTTTGCAGAATTTGACACCGGTGTTCATAAATTGTTTGAGAGAAAACCGGGGAAGTTGCGGAGATAAATATGAAACCACTACCTGAAGATCCTATTGTGTTATAATGTTCGGTACTGTTACATATTGTCCCTTGCACTCCTCCAATGTTTGCGGGGGAAAAACATGGTGTCTATTTCTTTCCAATCTGCCTCATATTCTCCCCTCCAGCTTTCCTTCTCTGGGGCGTCTCCATCCATCTACCCCTCCGTCCCGTCCTAATCTTTCATCAAGCACTGAGAGCTTGTTTATGAGCGCTCAGCCTTTCGATCTCTCCATTCATCTTTCGCTTCCCGCCCTCCATCCATCCATCCGTTATTTATCCTCGGGGCCCAGACAATGATGACTGTTCCCTGGAACACATTTCCCCCCCCCCCCTCATGTGTTTCTCCCTCAATCCATCCCCGGACCCTCTCGTGCTTCATTTTTCTTCAAAGCCCAGCAGTATTAGCGTCTGCTTCAGAGCCGTCTCCTCCACGAACTTGGCGTCCACGTTCTCCTGCTCCTCGAAAGGGTTCAGGGCTGCGACACAGGAAGGAGGAGTTAGAGAGAGATTTAGCTTCTTGTACAGGATGCAACGCTTCCTTCCTTCCAAAGCACGCGTTCTGTCTTAATCCTCCAAAAGGCGTCCGAAGGCCTCTAAACCAGGCAGGATACACACCCGCACTCGCACATACACTACCTTGCTCCTCGATATCGGAGAGTATTTTTGCCAAGTAGGTAAGGGGCAGAAACTCAGGTCTGAAGCCTGGCTTGTCTCTGCTGGTGAACGCACATCCCTGAGGAGGAAGACAAAAAAACACAACTGTGGGCTCTGCAGTTTTCAAGGATGCACACAGTCGAGACAAATCTGCAGCAAATCCCCAAACGAGTCGCCTCAACTCACTTGTTTCCTCTTCTGAATGAAGTTGGCTGAAGTTTAACTTTTCAGGCAGCCATAAATTCTTATCATGTCATTGCGCAATATGCCACTGGCTCCGCTGGCCAATTAGCCGACTGAAACCAGCCAATAGCATCATGAAGTGTGTGGATGATGTGTTAGCTGTACAGCTGGGGTCACTGTTTAAACACGTTTGATGAAGAATGCCAAAGAGGACATTTTTTTTTCTTTTTCTTTCTGTAACACTGCAGAAATAAACGCTTTTTTCTGGAGTTAACATTTTTGGGGCTGCAAGGATTCCTTGTCAGAAACTTGTGATAATAGCTCATCACAAGTTTCCAGAGCCCAAGGGGATGACTTCAAATAGCTTGTCTTGTCCGACCAACAGTCCAAAACCCAAAGAGTTCGAATTCACAAAGATGTGAAAGTGAGAAAAACACTACAGCCTCACATTTGAGGAGCTGGATCCAGCGTTTTTTTTCGCTAATCCAATACTGTGGTGTATGATCAAATACCTGCACAACTCGAGACATTCCCACAAGCCTCGGCTGTACTTTGTGTTTATTGCTAATTAGCAAATGTGGTGTCTGCTAGTCTTCGGTGCTTTTAGTGTGCGCATCACTCTCTGCGGCATGTGTGAGACACTGTGCTGTGTTACCTTGTTGTTGTGTTTCTCGAGCAGCGTCCTGGCATAATCTCTGGAGATCGAAGCTGAGCTGACAGGATGGTCCCACATATGGTAGATCCTCTGCTCCATAGGCTACAAACACACACACACACACACACACACACACAAAAGAGTTTACATTTCAGACATGTAGCTCATGTTGTCATGAGAAAAAAGAATCCCTGGGGCAAGTGAACATCTGTCCCCTTCTACTTTGCCGCTTGGAACTCAAAGCCAATATTGAGGAGTTGACTGCTAATGAGGCATTCCAGAGAACTCATCATTTCCAGTGTTGAGCAATGCACGCAACAGTAATAAATAACATTGGGATTGATGGGTCAGAGCACTGGGCAGTACTGGCAAACCTAAACGTTGTGAAATATTTCAAGACAAATACCTTGCTATCAACACACAAGGCTATAGTCTGGACTTGCGAGCAGCTGGTGTATCTCTTGTTTATTTGTTACTGCAGGGGTGTGAAGTACAAAATGAGATTTGCTGGAATTCCATCTGCTTCAAAGATGTATATCATAAGAGCGATGTGGGTGCTGGTTTTAGCCAAGAGATATACATTTCCTACAGTTTGCCAGCGTCTCCTGTTTCCTCGCTGTGTGTGTGTGTGTGTGTGTGTGTGTTGTACCTGCTAAATCTCTCCTGCCTGCCAAACTCACCCAACAAAAGTTTGATGGGCAGGAAACAGAACAGAGACACTAAACACTCAACATTCCTCTGACCACAATGCGGACGGAACACACCCACACACCCACACACACCCACACACACACCCACCCACACACACACACCCACACACACCCGCACACACACACACACACAACTACAGAGGAAATATACTCTGTCCACACGGGAACACAAGGCAGTTACACAAGTGTTAGGGACAGACAGACTCAGTGGTAACTGCCTTCATTACCCATCCTCAACACACACACACACACACACACACACACACACACACACACACACACACACACACACACACACACACACACACAGCAGCCGGTTACACATGGGCTTTGTGATTGGCTTGAGGGGGGCTTGAGGGAGATGAGACCCAAAATAACTTCAAACTCTTAATTGGACCGGAGTGGGAAGTTTGGGGAGAGAACCATTAGAGAAAAGATCAAAACTGTCCCCCTCACTAATAGATGGGATTACAATAGCCTCGTGCATTGTTCTGGCTGAGAAAGTCACACCGGCCACGAACTGCTGCCTCTCAGCCCTGTCCTCCGAGTTTGTACGCTCAACGTATCATCATTTGGATGGCGGACTCCTCTAAACTATTCCTGGCCCTGCATAAAAACCTCACGGGTGAAAACACATACTTACACACACACACACACACACACACACACACACACTCACACGGAAGTACCTCAGGGAGTCTCTTGAGTATGCTGAACTTCAGTCTCTCGTTGGCATCACTGTTGTCCAAATCTAAACACAAAGACAGAGACACTTCATGTAAAATGAATGCAAATAAAATCAACAAAATCCAAGATTGTTATAACTACTATAAACCTTTTTCCCATGCTGATGTCCACGGATAAAAAAAGAATTAGAGGGAGATTTCCATTTTTATAGAAAACAGAAAATGTTTTGGCAATCAAGGCTTCACAAACGATCCCCCAGGAAAGACAAGTCTGATTCAGCAACACTTTAAGACTTTTGTGTCGCAGTGAGATCCATCCTTTCAAAAAGAGCAGAGAGCCTCTGACATCCTTTGACCCGGCAACCTGCTTTTGGCATCCAGGATGTTATAAGAACCAGAAAAAAAACCTGACTTCTCAAGGCGAGCAGATGATAAATTCAGAGTTCGAGCCAGATCTTCTTTCTTAAACGTTTTGGGTTAGAATTACCTGAATTCCTCCACCAGCAGAGGTTATTAGTCTTGGGATGGCGAGGTCTTTCAGACTGAAATATCGCAACAACTTCTGGATGGATTATCATAACGTTTTGTTCAGACATTCATATTCCCAAGAGGATGAATCTTACTGTCTTTGGTCGTCTTAGATTTCGAGTGGGAAATTCTAGATGAGACGGCGTGTGTGTGTGTGTGTGTGTGTGTGTGTGTGTAATGAGGCAGAACGTGCACACCTGCCCGGCCAACTGTCCAGGATAAAATAGTCGAAATCTAAATAGATATATACTTATTTGATCAATTCCTTGGGAGAAGTGACGCATGAACCCTCTCACTTCAAAGTCCTGAAACATTCTTTTCTCTCACTTTGAAGTTTGAAACCATTTGGACCGGCTCCTTTAAATAATCTTTTCAATCTTTGTTTGTTCTCTTCATGAGATAGAACCATGTAAACTACGGCGAGATCAAGAGCGACGAGGATATTTTGGTTCTGTTGAGCTCGGTGCCGAAGTTTAGCCTTGAAACAATACACACTCAGACAGATCAATGTTTTTGAGCACGCCACTGAATCCCCATGGCAGCTAACCCTAACCGCTGACCCGCTGAACAGATGAAAGATAAACTGCAAGAAAAAATTCAGTTAAAATGAAATGAAAATGTAAAGATGAAATGCGACAAATAAGTAATTGAGTTTCAATAACTTATCATAATTCTGGCATTGCGTGGTGTTCGTGTTAGAGCTGTTAGCATCTGTTCGTCCCACTAATTGTCCTGTGGGTTTTGGGGGTTTCTGGGGTAATTCACAGTAACTCATAACAGGTGCAGCGTAGTATCAGCCACCTGTGTGTCTGTGGGAATGCTGAAAATATTGCTGAATGCTGAGAAGTAAAAAAAAAAAAAAAAAAAAGAAGATATAATTTAACCAGTTGCCATAAAGAATTACAAATGTGTGTTTGTTTTTTTTGCAAGTTTGAGATGAAAGTGAATCGGACTATGAATCGTGAGCCCCATTATCAGCTCTGTGAGGTTTGTACTGAAGCACAGCGGGGCTGTGAGCTCTGGCCACTTCAGTGTTCCAGACGAAACAGGACCTGAGTTTTCACTGTACAACTCAAAGACTAAAAGAGAAAAGCAACGGACAGCAAGAGAAACCATTTGAAAGTTAATTTGGTATTTGTAGGAACACAGTTTACCTCAATACAATGCATGGTTAAGCCTAATAATGACTCTCATATGTTCATATATGAAATTTAATCCCGACAAACAAACAAAATATATCCCACCTGCAACATTTGTGTTGGACCCTGCAAACTCCAGCAGCCCTCTGATTTACAGCTCAAAGCTGGAACAAATCTTAGTTTACAGATGATGCACAACTTTTTCTTTCCGTTCCACCTCTACATGAAAATCCAAAATCTAACTAAAAAAATGCCCATGTCATTTCCCAGGTTCAAGTGGGCCAGGCTGGGCAGCGTCTTTTGCTGTTCACTGCGTGGATGCCTGGAGCCCTGCTGGCTCGTCCAGCTGTGTCTTTACAAATAGAAGTGAAAATCGAGGGCGAGCGGACTGGCCCTGGTTTCTGCAAGAGTCAGCGAATCACGCCGGAGCTCGGAGCATTCTACATCTGTTTTTATAGTTCTCAGTCATCTAATCGTGTTCTCCTTCTACCTGCTACTTGTTAAAGGGGACAAACAAACCCGAATGCCTGAGAAGAAACAGCCGAGAGTTACTCAACTTTATGTTCGAATAATCGCCGTCTTTCTGGTGGTTTGTCATTCTCCGCGTGGTTTATGTGGCCGCACTTTTCTCTGCATGAGACAAACTGCTTCATTTTAGTCAGATGCCGACGTTCTTCATTACAGCAGAGAAAGCAACACAAAGAGAAAGAGCCTCACGCTCCCCAACGACAACCTCTAATGTAGTTTCTGCATTATGAATGAATGCATGTTTTAAACTTTTAAACCCCCGGTATTTCAGTCTGGACTGAAGAGGGAGATGATGACATGATTTGAATTTTCTTTTGAAAACTTCTCACATACGCACAAATGTAGCTGTGTGTTTATAAAGCACATACAGTGTGTGTGTGTGTGTGTGTGTGTGTGTGTACCTGTCATGAGCCGAGACACAAAGGTCTCAGTGAGCTGCAGGAAGCCGTGATCAATGTACTGTAGGAAGGTGTGATGAGGGAGGCAACGCACAGCAAACACCGCTAGCAGGGTGTGATAGCCTGGAGAGAGACGGAGGGAGAGAACAATGGGGCAGATGAAGGGAAAGACGAGGGAGAAACTTTCTGATGTTCCTGAAAACAACAAAGGACGCAAAAGAGTAAAACAACACGAAGAGTCTTCAGCCGTGCGCTGCGAGGCTGTATTTAGACACAGCCGTGCTTTGAGCTTCATGCTATCGTCAGCATCCAGCAACATATTCAAAGGGACACAGACTCAGTTTGCCTGCTGTTTTACAGCTTCACACCCAATTTACACACATTTACACCTGCAGCCTCAGTGTCAAGGGTGTGCTGCCTTAGTTCAGGGCATTTGTCTTTTTCCTCCTGTTGCCAAACAAGGATTCTTACCTGCAAACTTCTCCTCGCAAGCAACTAAAATCCAGCGTGTGAAAGTGGGATTTATATGGCAAACACTGGAAAATGAATTCAAATTATTGAAAATGAATTCAAATTATTGAAAATGTATTCACACTCTGCTCTGCCCGTGTCTGCGCTATGCTAATGTTTAACATATTTTTGGTTACATTAGTGCTGAAGAGAGCGGGTCTGTTGTCCCTCAGTGCAAACACACATTGTTATTCTGGGTGAGACAGAGACGGACTGGATTAAAACTGGATGTATGTGTGTGTGTGTGTGTGTGTGTGTGTGGATGGTACCTGGAGGAAGGGGCAGGAAGAGACCCCTCGTGGCTTCCAGGATCCGAAACATGAAGTGAAACACTGACCACTCTGCTGGACTGCCCCGCTGCTTGCTGGAAAACACACACACACACACACACACGCACACAGAATAATTCGGACTGGAATGTAAAATAATGTGAGAGCACACATGAAGAGGGGTAATCGACAGTTTGCTCATGTGGACACACACACAGCGGGGAATGATGGTGGGTCTGGAGCACACATGGGTGAAGATGAATACACGCACGCACACACACACACACACACACACACTCTAAGTGCTTTATACTTTACATTGCATTAATCAGAAACTTTAAAGGAGACACACATTGACGAGGGAGGAGTACTCACAGGCACAAAACACGAGGGCCGAGTTTGTACTTCAGCCAGACTGACTCCAGCATGTGTCTGATGAGCTCCAGCTAAGCACACACACAGAGACACACACACAGAGACACACACACACACACACACACGTTAGTGCTTCGAGAAGGAGATGCTCGGTTAGATTCCAATGAAACGAGACATTTTTCTGCCACAACGTTGTTTTCTTTGAGGAAATGGACACTTGTTAGATGATCGGTTTCCTCGCTTCCCTCTTTGTCTTTTTCCTACTTCCCATATTCATTTCCACTGAAAAAGAGAGCAGTGGACGTGAACACATCATTTCACAACACATCTTTCAGCATTGCGGGATTCATCTGAACGCACTTGACTCGTCTGAAACATGCCCGCTGCGTGCTGGAGCACACACACAATACGCACTCCTCTTCTTTTCCACGAATGAGCCCTCTCTCATCTCCTGTAGAATAACAGGAAGACGAGCTGCCTCGCTCACATCCTGCACACCAGTAGGAAACCCTCCACCAATGTCCTCCACTGACCTCAGGGAAATTCAATTAGCTTCACTTATGTAACGAACATGTCCAAAATTTGCCCAAAACAGCTTCCCTGTTGTTGTTTTTTAACGTCTCCTGCACAGTTTCTTTTTCTTTACTTCTGTGTCTCATTAGCACATTCGCTATGCAACATTTTTCATGTTGTCTGTACACAAGTTAGGGAATGGATTCCCCAATAAATAACCACAGGGGAATTTTCCCCATCAATACAGATACTTTAAAAGTTAAAAACTGCTCTTAATTAGCAAGCAATTGCTCCGCTCTTTGGTTCACAGTATACAATTTGCGTTTTCAGATATTCATTGTTCGACAAGAAGATTTTTTCTTTCTTCTTCAACTAACATCTCGTGCGCTCGTTGCTGATGTACTCCGGGCCCCTAAAGATCATTAAAAGGGATACAAATATGTAGCAGAGATGTTTTTTGTGCTGAAAACAAAAAGTCAAACAAGTGATTTAAAGCCACAGACTCATACGCGCTGTCCCCAGTGTGACTTTCTATGCGAATAAAAATCTGGAATCAGCGATTTGTCTTAATGAGCCTTCGGAACCGGCAAACAGACTAGATTTACTCAGTGTGCCTCCCCTGCTGAGGAAAAGTTGAATAACCTTGGGTATAGAATAACTTTTTCTGCAGAATTGTGAATATAGCAGCCTATTTCAATTCATCCCATTACTTTTAAAATGTATTTTTAACTAGACATTCAGATTCAGCCATTAGCGGGTTGTTCTTTCTTCTGACATTGGCTATGTTATAAAAAGGAATGTATCTCAGTTGTCTGTAGCAACGGGGATAGGAAATAAATAACAATGACAATAATGTGCTGCGGAGCTGTAATCTATCATAGCAGAAGTTCCCTTGCTCTTAAAAGCTGTAATCTATTTCACCCCCAACTTCTCCCCTGTGTCAACGCAGCCATTAGTCTCAATAAGCACCGACAAGAAGGGTAGATGTACTTTATCTGTGGAGGGGAAGTCAGCCCTCTTTGAAAATGTACCTCTCTGAGTTTTTAAAGCATGAGTCAGCTTGATGTGTAAGCACATCACCCCGGTCGTTGAGTTACTCGACTGTTCTTGAGCTAAAACGTCCCTGAAGGAGGTTTCTTATGGGTCCTTTTGAGTCTGCGTGTTTTAATAAACCCCGCTCCCCGGATGAGAGCCTTTTTCATTTTCACTCCCTTGAATAAATTCAATAATAACCACGTTTGCCGGGACGCTGGGCGATGCCAAAACGATTAAAGACGTGCCTTTTTCTATTACTTTCATTCGGAGTTTGAAGGCGCAGGTGAAAACTCATAAGCCTGTCGTACGGAGCCGAGCCACCGACCTATCCAGCTGAGCGCAGGAAGGATTTGTTTTGTCTTTGTTACGCTGTCATTTGCAATTCCATAAAGTCCCGAAACGTGGTGCTTCCTGCTTTCTATTCAATTCCAGCCTTACCCTTGGCCTGATTTAATACTGTTGTGTTGATATATGCTCTATGTCTGCTTTCAGCGGCTCCTAGCTGTGAACGGATTTACCTCCCAGGAATACTAAAGACTGACTTTACAGAACCAAGTACCTCCATATAGGGTACTGAGACGGAGAGTGGTAACGTCTTTCCGCTCGGTTATGCACATCCCACCTGCCGCTCTTTGGGCGGATACAAAGGGCGTAGTGATATTCATATGTATACATATTTGGGAGACACATTGTGCTCCCCCACAAAAAGTCCCTGAGTGCTTGAAGGATACATGTCTTAACCGGAGAAGTGTTTGTTTTCGAGGACTGAAGCGGCGACCTGATGGCTTCCAGCAACCCTCTCTAATCTGAAGAGCACACGTCCATCTGTCAGAGCATTTAACTAAAGTGGAGAACTCGCTGCCTTTTCCACTGAGCGATCCGCGCTGTGAAGAGCACTTAACCTTGCCGACAAAGAGTAAGGGCAAGCATTAAATAAACATAACTCGAAGAACGATGTACCCTTTAAATAAGAAAAGGTTCACGGGAGTATATCTGTCCAACACACACACACACACACACACACAAACGCGGTGTACCAACCAGTTTGGCTACATAGTTGACAACCAGCGAGTCGATCTTCTTCTTCCCCATACGAGGCAGGTGTCTGTTGAGATGCTCTCGGAGCTTGTCAACCGTCTGCAATGCAATAAAACACTGATTATTTTCGGTGTGTGTGTGTGTGTGACGGGTATGCAGCCTGGAGTAAATGTTGTATTTGTGTGTTTTAAGAGTACTTTGCTGTGCACTCAGCAGGGTCAAATTGAGTTCAGCTCGACTTTCCCCAAAAGAATGATGGAAGTGATGGAGGGACTAAAGAGAGAGCGGCAGGAGGACTGGGTCATTCTAAGTATAGCTGAGAGACTGCTAGCATCTTGCCTGAACTCCATTAAATTGAAGCTATCTGCTCTTTAAAAACTATGCTGAGCACAGGGAAAAGTGGAAGGTATGAAAATGTCCATCAAACAACGCACAGTAAAAAAAAAAAGGAAAAAAAAGGCGGGACAGGGACCTTAAGATGCCCCTTTTTTGAAAGTGTTGACTCATCTGAAGCGTAAAAGGAGTTTCACCTGAAAAGATGACTGTGGCGGGAAAGCATCGGCTGTCAGCATTTCACTACGGATCTTTAGTGGTCTATATATCAACACATGTTAGAGGCAGAATCCACCTCCAGGGGCTGGTAAACAATACGGGACGCTCAATGCATCTACGGAGGAATTTAACAATGAAGTACTTTACGATGCAGCCTTTTTCAACTTTTTTTTTAAAGGGACCTCAAAGTCGGCGTTGTATCTCAAAGGCAACAATGAGTGTTTGATTATTTTCTTTTCTGCTACTGCCTTTTGGATTTTGAGTGGTAGGATGTTCCAGTCTTTTTTCTTTTGGAAGGTTTTAAGGACTTCCTGCTTTTGAAATATCTGCTTGTTTTGTCATGACTGACTGAATGACTGGTCCTTTCACTGAATGATTCATTTGGCAGCATTTCACAAGCGATGCTTTTCAAAAACGTGCAAGTTACGACTAAAAAAACCTTTCTGAAATCTTTTGAATGGCTTTCTTACTTTAAACCAGAGGATTCTGGTGCTACGTTACCGCCATAGGTATGTGAAAGCAGAGCTGATTGCGCAGTAGTATACTGGGACCACGTTTTTCTGAAAGATACAGCCTGAAAGTTAATCAAACATGGATGCCTCATATCAACCAAAAGATCGTCATTCGGGGGCAATTGAAGCCAAATTCAATTAATTTAGTGCATGTCAGTTGCTTTTAGACCATGTCAACTCACGGTATTTTCAACCCTCATACTACCAACTCTCTGTAGTCACACAATCGTCTTCAGTTGGTGTTCTGTCCATTAACGCGACATACTTCCTGGCTCAGAGCCAGTTTCCCCAATTTATCAAAGATCTGGATGGGGCTGAGGTCAGGGCAGGCCAGTCAAGCTCTCCACACTCAAGATAAAGAAATCTATTTGTTTATCCACCTGCCTTAGTGCTTAAGGTCACTGTCACGTTAGAGAGAGAAAGAGCCGCCCCTTAAAAAATGTGGAAGTATACGTTTGCCTTGCATTATGATTTTCCCTTTATAGAAACTAAGCGTCTAGCCCAAGCCCCCAGAAAGCTACTTTTAACAGTGTGTATGTGTGTGTGTGTGTGTGTGTGTGTGTGTGTGTGTGTGTGTGTGTGTGTGTGTGTGTGTGGTAGTGTGTTGTAGCCACTGAAAGGTTTCAGCTTCTCTGTCTCTCACCAGGCCTATGAGCGCCCTCTGTTGATGGTCCTCCTCCTGGAAAAGTGGCACCAGCTTCTTATCTAGAGGAGAGAGAGCGAGACGAGGCACAAGTGGGAACTTGCACATAAAAGAGACGTTTGAAGAAACCTTTGATGCTGCATCCGCGCTAGACTGAACACTACAGGTAGCCTCAAGTGTGTCAGTGCAGTAGCATTATTAAAAAAGGCCATCCGCAGGAATGGATGAACCCAAACTCTGACTTGTTATGGCCTGAATAAAGAAAGAAGACATTAATGGACTCTTTTGGATGACTGTTCACTTTAAAAATACATCCCAAGGCCTGGGGGGTTATGGCTGCAATCCTGCTGTGTCCTATGCGAGTGTGTGTGTGTGAGTATATTTTTTGTTGTTGTATATCAGTCATACTAAAGTGGACCATGCTCCAGCTGGGTCATTTTAGATGAATGATTGCACACTTGCATACACAAACACACACCCTCTTTTGATCACTTACACACACACACATGATAGAAGCTGGCGTTGTTTTGATGTTACAGTGTAATATGTTACAGATATATAATAGCACTTGCATGCCGGATTTGCTGTATGCCTGTTAGACGTTCAAAGTTATCAACTGTTATGAATTTAAATATCTTTGACAATTGGCTGATGTTCTTATTTTGAGCTTTTCACGACAATGGACACACACACACACACACACACACACACACACACACACACACACTTATTGACCATGTGAGCGCTCCGTTATGAGGCGGTCTCATTCATCAAACTTGAAGCATTGTAGAATAATGAATTATTAGATAAAGAAAAACACTATCAAAAGTGTTTGTTTTTTTCTAAGTCATTTATCAAGTCAAATGCTCAACCAACTGCTTGTTCCAGCAACTCAATGAATGAGAATGTGCTGATTCTTTCGACTTTATATTCTTGTCAATGGGATCTCTTTGGTTTTGCTCGCTTGGTGGAACACGTCCTACCCATTGGAAGATGTCACTTTGGGCTTTTGGACATTGTGACTGGCATTTCTAGCCATGCTAGCAGCATGGCTCTAGGGCTGTCGGTCCACCACTTTGGTCCCGAGATATCAACAACTTTGGGATCGATTGCTGTGAAATTTGGTGCTCAGAGGATGAATCCTAATGACTCTTGGTGATCCCATGATTTTTCATCTAGCGCCACCAGGAAGTAAAGATTTTTACTGATCCGGTGAAATATCTCAACATGTACTGGACAGATTGGTACAACATTTGGCACAGACATTGGTGGTTCCCGGGCGATTTATGTCTGACTTTGACGATCCCGTGACTTCTCCCTTAGTGCCAACATGAGGTTGACATTTTTAGTTTTGGCTATTGGATGGATCGCCATGAAATTTGGAACAGATGATCATGTTCCCCTTCAGATGAATAGCAATAACTTTGGTGATCCCCAGACTTGTACGCACTATATTTACAATGTTTCATTCTGCAGACTTTGCACTCACTTTATTTGTGATGTAAATATAATGTAACGTGTCTATAGGGCTTTCCGGTGAGCCAGGACTTTGTAGTAATTGTTAACAGCAGAATGAGAAAATCTGAATGATCCAAAAGGTCTCAGCATGGAAGCAGATTGACACATTGTTGGAAATCAGTGTGGCAGCTTGTGGCATGAGTGCTATCATCTGTGCAAAAGTGATGAAGAGAGTGTGTTTTACAAGTGAATCTGTGGGAGGCTCCGGGTGTATGAGATCATCCACGTGAATTAAGTGAGGTGAGGGAAGGTCCCGTGTTGTGGTTGACACAAAACATCTGCACTGGAGTCATGAGAGACAGAGACAGACAGAAAGAGAAGAAGGGAGAGAGGTGACTCAATTCCCACCCTTATATAGTTGTAGCATTCTTCAATTCTCCTCTTTTAAAAGTCCCTTTCACCCTCTAACCTCTCCCACTTCTCCCTTTCTTCCTCTCAACCTCCAAGATAAATTAGTGTGGTGGTTCTGTTTAGTTGAATTCTCCAGGGGGCATGAAGAATGCGACCTCAGAAGAACACACAAACCCAAACACACTCGCACACAGTTTTGAGCTCCATTATAAGCCAAGGTTTTGTTGTTATTTATGACATTCGCACTCCCTGCATTGTGTGTGTCTGTGTGCGTGTGTTGCATCTATAGATTTATGTTTGTGGGTGTACGTGTGTGTATGTGTGTGTTCATGCCGTCTTACCAAGACACCAGGTGTCCACCATTGATAGAACTCTACAAAATAAGAAGAAAAGCTTTGTGTGAAAACAATCCCTCAAGCTAGCATTATAATAAGAGTCTTACTTTTCACGCTGTAAGCCGAGGCCCTATCATGCTTCACTGCTGCAGTCTGCAGCAAAAAAATATATCAAAACTCTAAAAGCACAAAGTATGTCTGCAGGGGCTGGAGTTTGGCCTGGAGGAAGAGAAGCTAATTATGAACCAAAAAGGCTTTTGGTTTGATCCCGAATATACAAACTGGACAGAGTTATATCTAGTTGAAGGCAGGTATTACATCAGTGGTGCATACAGGTACTTGATCATAAACGGGCTCCAGTTGCACTCTCATTTCTAAAGGTATTTTAAATGAAAGGGGATGGTTCACAGTCAAAGAGTAACCAGTAACCAGGGTTTACACAGGTCATTCATGTGAATAATAAAACAGAGTGCTGGGTTAGTTTTCGGAGTTTGTGCAGAGAATTACAATCAGAAGTGAAAGTGGTAAAAGACAAGACTATTTCAACGGGAGCAAAGCATCCGCAGCGGCAGTAAGAGCCCACGTAATTACGCTGGGACATTTACATTGTGAGCAGACAGAGAACGGATATTTTTCTTCTCTGTAGTCAGTGGTTTTACTGAACTCCTGCACATTTAAATTCACTCTGCCTTACGAGGAAAAGCACATCTATCGAGGGGCATTCAAATGAGAGAATTCATCATATTTTGGGTCCAGACAGGATGCATCAAATAATCTAATCATTTTTTTTTTTTTCGGGAAGTTCGGGAGTTTTACTAATGTAAAGACCCAAAAGTGCTTTTAAACTTATTTCACATCTTTATTGTGCCGTGTTTTATTCTTCAACTGATTGCTTATGCTTCCGAACTTAACTGAGCTGGGACACCACTTCATAATTTAAGCATAGTTAAAGGGTAATGCTGTTGATATTCAGTATTTTTGTTATTGGAAAAAAAAAAAGCCCATGAAAAGCCCAAAACCAATAATGAATTGATTCTACTAACACGTAGTGTCTGTGTAGACATAGCTTGATGTTTCTTATTCCTCCGTGCCGTAGAGCTTCACTGTCGTAAAAAAAACAACTATAAAAACAAACATCGTTGCACTGAAGGACATGTTCCTTCATTATGATGAACATGGCCATTGTAGTTTATTTTAAATAAACCCCGCATACACCGCCCTGCTGCTATAAATACTCTTTAGAGCACCAATTGTGTATTAATCCACAGCTGTAAAATAGTCCCCACCAAATCTCCTCCTGTGTGAGTAAGATTAGCTAAAAACTACAGTGCTGTTTGAATCTGTTTGAAATGAAACCCACTTTTAAAAGATATGAATCTTCAGTAGGAACCAGTGTGCTGAGTGCCACAGAGGCTGATGAAGTCCGAATGTATTGAGAAGCGGAGTAACTGCATTGTTGGTTTCAATCTTATTATGGGGTTAACTGACCATAACAAATGGATGGATACAGCTCAGTGTGTTTTTCTACCTCACCTGGGAAAATCATTGCAATGTGCGAGGATAGCTGAACTTGCGGAGCAGTTTTATAGCAACTGTTGGTTTTCAAAGTGCACAAATTGAATTCTTTTTCAAACCCAATTTTGAGAAAACAGTGAAGTAAACACCGTGCAGAGGGGCGGTAATGCGTTCCTCTCTGCGTCTGGAGTGATGTGCTTTTCTTAAGGAAGCTCCGGTGGATGGCAGACCTACTTCTTAGCGTTCTCCTCCATGTTATTCCTGTGGCTGGATGGCCTCCTCTCGGACTTCTGAAAGAAGCAACACCATCATGGGAGGGCTGAAAACATGCTCTCGTCGTTGAGCAAAGACCCACAGGTATGCAGAGAGGAACGCACGCGCGTCCTCTGATCCGTCACAACAACAAGCATGTTGAAACAATTACCGTCAATCAGTTTCACTTTGTGTGGTCATTAGTATGCGTGAGAGGTTTTTAATGACGCACGCACACAAACACACGCAAACACACACACTCACCAGTTTCTCCCAGTCAGCTTGTATGTGTGAGGTTCTGTATCTGGGGTTGGGAACAGCATCCAGATATTTCGTCCTCTCTGTGTTCCACTGCAGCTCTAACCAGAAACCCTGGAGACTTCTGGCCTGCAGACACACACACACACACACACACACACACACACACACAAACAACAACACCGTCAGTGACACAGCAAGGTCATTGCTGCAAAGCAATTGAGAAAAAATGTTACGCAAGTAGACACACATTGTTCACACTGTTTTACATATAAATGTCTTTTTGGACGTCTGAATGAAGTCGGCTGCAGTCATTTCCCAACATTGCATCATACGTGCACCCAGCGTATGTGTTACATGCTATGTAACAAACACACAATTGTCTCCATTTAATCACCATCCTGCAGGGCAAGTTCTATTAATTGGTTCTGGAAACAGAGTAGGCAGTCAAAGCTTAATAATAACTTTAAGAGCCGTTTTAATGTAATACATGTGTTTAAAAATGTATGTTGTTACCTTGCCTTTGAACACCGGTTCAATATGCAGCTCAGTGGCGCACAACACACCAGGGACCTCCAACAGACACGCTAGTATCTCCTAGAACACACAAAGACAGACTTAAGCATGTGTGTGTGTGTGTTTGTGTGTGTGTGTGTGTACTACTCAAGGCAAAAACAAAGAAATAGAACTGCAAGTGTGTCCTGATTTGGCATTCATAGCCACATATCTGTTTTTTCTTTTCTGTCTTTATGCATGCTGAATTGTGTTAGTGTGCGTGTGTGTTTGTGTGTGTGTGTGTGTGTGTGTGTGTGTGTGTGTGTGTGTGTGTGTGTGTATGTGTGGTACCTTCTTGTCGAGTACAGAGGAGTAAGGCAGTACTTTGTCCAGGCTGAGGGACTTCTCATAGCTTATTCTGTACAAAGAGGCTGCATGCGTGTGTGTGTGTGTGTGTGTGTGTAGGTGTGTGTGTGTGTGTGTGTGTGTGTGTGTGTGTGTTTGTGAGAGAGAGAGAGAGAGAGAGAGAGAACAGTCAGACTTTTATTTTATTCATCACAGTTATCCAGAATTCTTATCCTAAACTTTATTTCAATAGTTATACACATACAGGTATGCATTAAATTTGATCTCTGCATTTAATCCACCCTAAGTATTTAAGAGCAGTGGGCTGCTGTGAAGCAGTTCTATACTTAGCCAAAAGGCCAAGAAGCTTTGGATTATTGATAGCGAAAAAGATTATCTTAGAATAACTACAAGGCACACAAGGCCCTGTAACCAAGGTCCCGCCCAATAGCGGGTTTTATGAGAACTCCCCCTGCATGCTATTAGATCTGAGATCGTGCAGTGAGCTTTGCGTGTGCCGTTCTCTTCTGGTGGCATTGTGGTGTTCCTGCAGCGTTGTCTGTCTGGTACCCCTTTGAAGAGGCCCTCTGACCTTTGTTTGTTTTCGAATACGCTTAATTTTGTCGTGAATGTAGTTCGCCACACATGAGTAGGTTATATAAATTGCAGAATACTGGAGACGTTGGAGGTTTTGAATTAGCACCGGCAGGGATACTGTGCTACGGTTCAGGGAACGTGTGTGCGTTTTTCTACCTTTTTGTTGAACCAGGCATCTTTGACAAACACACAGAGCCAAGTTAACAAAAAAAAAAGAAGATATCTTTGTGTGTGCGTCTCAGAAACAGTTATTGTGGTGGATTTATGGCTGCGAAACCGCTCTCCTAATTTTAGCGCAGGGGATAAGCCGGCAATACTGCTGATGTTGTTCACACTGTAGCCAAATTGTTGACAGCGAGGATGGTATAGCTTTGTTGACAGAGTAAAATCTTGTTTATTGATGAATTCAGATCCGTGGCGTGCGCTCTCCTTTGTGCTCAAGTGATATTGATGTTGTTGTCGTTTGGTGGATTATCGTGCGGATTACTGCCTTGCGTGACCTTTTGTTTCTAAACTCCGTCGTAAAGCCAGTAACACCGGGCTGAATGTGGGGATCCAGCGTTGGGGCCAAGAGATAAAAGAACGACGGACTTCTTTAGGATTCAGTAGGCATACTTCTGTCTATTTCTATATTGTTAAAACGGATTATATTATTCAGGGCATGGGGAAGAAGGCCCACAAACAAGGCTCTGCCCCCCCCCCCCCCTTGCATCAGTTGGCCTGTGTCGGGTCCCACCACAATCACTGTGATATATTAGTGAGCACAGGTTACTCATCTTGTATTTGTGAGGTCAACTTAATGGTCTTCGTATGCTGTGCAGCAACACCTGTATTAATATGAACTCTGTATCTGAGAGGAAGTCAAAGTAGCTACAGCAATACTATGCAAATGCATGCGGGAAGGTGCCCCAACATCTAATGTGATCATCTACTCTCTCGGTGATGAGTGTGTCCGTAACTACAAAATGAATAGGGTGTACTGTTCTATTTTTGTTTTCCAGACATTCAAATGTGTCGCCGTGTGTCTACTTGGACTTAGCCATATTTTGTTCATACTGTTCTGTACAAGCTACAAGTCTCTCTCTAATTCAGACTCATCAGACCAGCGTTGGACGCCGGGCAAAAGTTTGGGAAAAGAGTTTTAAGAGGCAAACAGAGTTGATGAAAGAAGTCAGTTTTGTGGAGGCAGGATGTAAGCAGTCGAGTAACCACAGGCACAAGGAGACATGAAAAGGCAAGAGAGCAGCTCGAATCCAAAAGGAAGAAGGGAAACTCGGGAGACTTGCGTCCCCACGCTTCAGCTGCCACTGACCTAGAATGAACTCCTGGATCTGATCAAAGGATTCGAAGGCGTTCATGTGGTCACACAGCCATTCGATGATCTAGAGGCAGGATAGAAACACAGAGGAGACAGGTGTCAATGTGTGGGGAGCGCAACATGACAGCTGTAGAACATGGTCGACAACATGGTTTCAATATCCTGAGTTTATTTTCTATCCTTTTAAAGGGGACATATCATGCTCATTTTAAGGTTCATAGTTGTATTTTGGGCTTCAACTAGAACATGTTTACATGCTTTAATGTTTGAAAAACGCAACATTTTTCTCATACTGTCTGTCGGAACATACTTAGTAATCAGCTTCTGTCTGCAACGCTCTGTTCTAGCGCCTGTCTTCTCTTTAAGCCCCCCCCCCTCCTGAAAAAGCCCAGTGTGCTCTGATTGGCTTGCGATAAGCTTTCTATGCTTTCGATATATATCTAATATATCTATATATCTATAGATGATACCACTCTTGTTGCTATATGAAGCAGCAAGCAGCCGATTAGCTTAGCTTAGCATAAAGACTAGAAGCTTGGGGAGACAGTGAGTCTTGCTCTGTCCAAAGCGTGTGAAAAAGATCCACCTCCCAGCACCTATAAAGCTCACTTACTGGGACGTCATATCTCAATATGAGTGGTATTTTCCAGTATATGAAAAGTTAACTTGGTCACATCAAAGTTAGCATGCTAACACACAAAACTCAGATGGTGAATATGGTAAACATACTTGCCCAACATCAGCATGTTAGAATTGTCGTTGTGAGCATGATGATGTGAACAGCTAGCAGCGCTGTAGACTCTTGTTTAATAAACAGTGGGTATCTTGTTTGGTTATAAAACAGTTGTAGTTACTTTTTGGAATGATGGGTATTCAGATTTTTACATTAGAAAACATGAAAATGGAACGCCTTGCTAGCCCAGCGGTTACAGCGCATGCCATATAATACATGTCACACCCCTCTCTCTCTCTCTCTCTCCCCCATTTCTAAACTTTCATCTGTCATATAAAAGGCGAAAATGCCCAAAAATAATCGAAAAAAAACCCATGAAAAATGAATGATGTCCTCAAAGAATCCCTGAAAATCTCACAGCCACAGTGCATCAGAGTGGAAACTCATTTTATGTCGCCCATTTCTCTGCTGTTTGAAAGAAATATCTTGTTTCTAAAGTCAGTGTGAGTCCAGAAAAAAGCAATACTGTATAACAATTGGGTGAGGAGGAAGAAAAAGAAAGGTAGGAGTAGAATAACTGAATTTGCACAGCAGTCTCTTAAAGTTGCACACAAACAAAAGTATTAACAAGCAATCACCTATATTAAAGCCACTACTGTTTGTGCTGCTGGCCCCATTAACAGAGTCCGCCAAGAATACAAAAGGTATGTGTGGTGTCCAATTCCTCAGTGCTAGCCGCACTAATGAAGCCGGTGACTCATTTCACCTCGAAAGAAAGGATTTATTACAATCTATCAGAGCAGCTGGAACATCTTAATTTAGGTGTACCAATAAATTCTGAGTCATGGTCAGGACCCAAACACAATATCTGCCCCTTTCTGTCTCTGTTGGACTCTGTTTGATCTCTGTCCACTTGTCTTCTCTCCGCTCATGTATTATTACAGCGCTCTGTCTTCCCTCCATCCAACTCAAGATGGACACCCACTGAATTCACACAGAAGCGCACAAGAGCTGCCATCTCCACCTTTATCTGTTGACTGAGCTGTTTATTTTCCTTGAGGGAAAAGCCCCTACAGTGACATAACCATGTAGGTTTTATTAAAAAGTGAGATGGCTCTCTATCAGATTTCCATTTTCTGCCTTTTTTTTATCCTTCTCTGGCATCTGCATTTAGTCTTTCCCTTTAACAAGGAGATATTATTGAGCTTGTGGCCAATTAAACATTGATATAAACTGACATTTTTAATGACTTTATGTTCTACAAATAAATAATGACATTTTGTTGCATAAAAATTCAATTCTGGATGAAAGTGCATCAAGTTCTGTGGGTCCAGATGATGTGTTACGACTTTATTTGGTATGGAAAAAATAAAAAGGTTTACCTGATGCTGACTTTGACACAGAAACTCAGTAAATTTGCTTTAAACGTCAGTACATTTGTCCTGCCTTTATTGTACCTTCAGCTCCAGGTTTGGGTCATTTCCCATGTAAACCAGCAGGCAGTGGAGGGCGGCCAGGCGCTGAGGGTCAGCCTTACTGCTGGGACACCTTGGACGGACGTGACATATGGCAAATTTACTTTCATACAACATAAGCGAACACTAACACAGAGACACGGAAGGCCGGAGCACAGGCAGACAGCCAAACAGTCAGGTGCCACACTGTGATGTATGTGCTGTTTCAAAGTGGAGTGAATAAATGAATGAATAGGACAGGAACAAGCTATAAAAAAAACTCAAGCAAGGGCTCACTGGTGCATTGTTGTTGAGCAGCATGGATTGAATCCAATCTGTTGGCCACGATTCAAGCTCAAGCTGTTCTATTCCAGAAAGACTCTGCAGGTGTGTGTTCACAAAAATAACCTCAAAAAAGAATGTCCCCTTTCCACCTGTCTGCCTCCTGCCTAACTATATTCCCCTCTTCTCTCAAAATATATATATATACATAGAGGAGGCCTCTATGTATATAAATAACAACCCCAATATACATAAATCCTTCATTTCCACAAAATGTTCTGAATCATGCTCACCTAGAGGGAGTGTCGGACCGCAGTATCTGCAGCAGGAAGGCAGGGCTTAGCTCTGCAGTGTAGATCCTCCCGCTGGCCAGGTCCAGCAGACTACTGCTGGACTCTTCCTCTGCATGCAACACCGTGAGGTCAGCTGACTGACCCTGCAGGCCCAAGTCCACGTCAAGACCTTGAGGTTGTTGAGAGGGACAGACGAGAGAATAAGTCAAGTCAAAATAGAAGCATGTACTGCAGCTGAGTCAGGAGGTAAACAAACTGCTCCACAGCCATCACTCAGCTCAGACAGGATTTGTTTTACCTGAGAGGAAAAGGGAGTGACAGAGCATCTCCTGCTGCCTGGTGTTGACACAATGGAGGAAATAGCCCTGCAGATACACCAGGATGTGGTAACCTACAGACAGAAATAACACAGAATCACTACTATTTTGTATCGGTATGCAGTGTGCACAACAGACCTTTATTAGCTCGCATGAGGATACATGCGCTCATTTGTATTTGTTTTGGTTTGAATGCCAAAGGGTAAGGAATGCATGTTTGGCAGTCAACCTTACAACGGTTACACACTTGAGTTGAATTTACAACGATTCTGAGGTGTGTGTGTGTGTGTGTGTGTGTGACTGTTTGACATCTCTGTGTGTGCAATGACCTATCGGGATGAAGAGCGGATGGAGCTGTGTGGCTTTCTGTGGCGACTGGTCGCCGCCCAGAGATACTCTGAACGTCTTGCTGCAGTCTGCAGGAGGTGAGAAAAATGCAATGAATGCAATAAAAAGAAAAATAGGTCTTATACATTCTTTGCCAGGACGGCATTAGATAGCATACACACCTTTGTGGACTAAAACCACAGTGTAGAGCAGCTCCTGTTTGTCTTTAAGAGGTTGGCTGTAGCACACACACATGCTTCCTGAAATCAAACCACAGGGACAGAGTAGTTATGGATCACACGGCGCGTGACATCAAGAATGGATCATGCACATGCGTGGCAATTATTCAAGATAATCAATGAGAAATTCAATCAGTTGTGATACATTTGGATGGAAAAATACTTCAATCAGTAAGAGGACAGGAATAGGGATGAGGGATTGATACAGAAATCAACAATTTCATCAATAAATAACACTAATAATCTGATATTATAATGCAATCATTTAACCAATTACAAAACCCAATACATAAATAAATAATAAAACTCTTCCATCAATCGTTTGATCATCGTATTATCACTGAGATTGTGAATTATGTGCTGCAGATTGTAACATAGCTTCTGAGATGTGAAGGGGACTTACTTTCTTGTTTTCACAAAGAGAAAATGCAAAACACACACAAGCATACCGAATTAGTCATGTAGCTGGAACTTCGGTTTATGTACATCTGTTAAGTGTGAGAACACATAATTCATGCAAGGATGCGTGTGTGTGTGTGTGTGTGGATGTGTTACCTAATCTGTTTGTGAACACTTTCATCCTAACAAGCTCCTGCTCTGGTTTCTCCACGTGATAATGGTCAAAACCCAAATTTACGAACCTGTTGGACGCACACACATAGTAAACTAAATCAGAATATTTGGGGTCTTTCAACCTCATAAATTAGGAAAAGAGAAAAGATATTCCTATATTTATACTGTACTTGTAGTTGTTGCCTTACTTGACTGTGCGGAAGAAATTAGCAGGCAACTCTAATGGGAGTTCCAACTGTGGGAGAGTAATACAAAGCAAGACAATTGTATCTTATAATGGTAATATATGGTGAAAACATGTGCACAAGACAAGAAATTCATAAAATCAGAAGACATGGAGATGACTTACCACAGTTTCACAGTTATGGTTGGGGTAAAACTGAACACATCGCATCAGGAACTTGTCCTGTGAAACACACATGATACAGATCTCGTGTTATTCAGTGTACCTAAAGTCTAAAGTAAATGAGTTGTGTGCTATATATATATATATATATATAACAGTCTTTTTATGGATGAATTCAATGCATTGTCCTCACAAGCATAGTTGTACACGTGTGAGTCAAATCATGGGTGACGTAGTAGACTCTTTGTGCGTGTCCGTCCCACTGGGCCCAGCAGAAGTCCTCAACTATTCTCTCTGTCGTTCTGGACAAACGCTCGGGATTCGCCATCACCTGGTTCACACAAACGCATTGATATTCAGCTTTGTAGACTCACTGCATTCTTAATGCAAAGCTCCCCAGGAGGGCACAACACACAGTGTAGTTCATGTTCCAGGGGAATTAGGTCAAAACCATGTATACTCTTTGCACTGGCTTATGTAAATAAGTTCCAACCTTTTTCCTGATCAATTACGAGATATGTGCAGAATGTATACCTCTAGAAACCTGCACAAAGCCCACTAGCTGGGGAAAAAAAAACCTTTATGCATTTTATAGTTAAACTGTGGGAACTATCCGCAGACATTTCCTTCAATAAAAAAAAAGAAAAGAAAGAGCTGGCTGAAGTGAGCAATGGGGTGAATGTAGAGTCCAACGTACCACTCTATACCCTTCCTGTTTTGTCAGCAGAACGTGATAGAGATCCACATCTGAAAAGCACAGAAGGATATGCATAAACACAGCCATATCCAATGTCGTGTTTTCACCGGGGATTCTTTTTCCCTCCAAATGCAAAAAGGCAGATTATGTATACATCTCTGAATTTGATGATCTGTTTCGTTACAGATTAAGGAAACATAGCCCACACTGGCAGACGAGCATAAGGGCACGCAGACTCACATCCGTCCTCAGTCAGCAGCAGCAGGTGGCTCTCCAGCACTGATCTCCTGTCAGTCTCTGAATTGAGGAACTAGGGACAGCCACAGAGAGCATGAGTCAGCATCTGGAGGTTCACAGTTACCAGATGGAGAAATCTATTTGCTGATTTCCATATTTTAATGCAGCCCTTAAACATTCTTGGCATATAATTACATTTGTGGGTTGGCAATATGACGAGCAACCAACAGGCAGGAGTTGATCAATACACATAAATAATATTTATCCCCAGAAAAAAAGACATAGCTGAGGAAAAGAGAAAATGTGATAAAGTGAGTAAGAGAGAGAACGGGAACTACAGGTCAGAGCACTTTCCGCAAGCTTGCAAAATAAACACTCATACACTGTTAGCGCAAAAGCACCAAAACTGCAACATCAGCTCGTGGCTGCCATAAACACACACACACACACACACAAATTCTACCTGCACTTTGACCCTGCAGTCTACTGCCTTCAGGACTTTAGTGTTGTTGATGGGATGGATTTCAATCAGGAGAGTTAGACACTTGGATGCTACGGCAGAAGGATTGTGAGAAGAAAGATTAAAAAGGCACCATGAGGGGTCGATGTCATGGTCTGTGACTGAAACGGAGAGAGAGAGGTGTTACTTGGTTTGAGGCGCTCCTCTCCTCTGGTGTTTTGTGCCAAGCTGACAGCTGAGAGGAGAAAGAAAAAAAAGAAGCACAGGCAAGGTGTCTTGTGACTTCATTTAAATATATTTCCCAGAGACTACACTAAATCAGCACTTCTTTAAGTATGATTTGGCTCCATTACAGTCAATAATGTGCGCCAAACTGTGGCTCTCGCCTCGTTCTTTTGGGTCCCCACTTTGCATAATCGTAATGTTATAAGGATACTGAACCGCTCTAAAGGAAGTGATAATTAGACCAGAACTCGGTCGCTCACTTAATTCCCTAATTTGGGGGTCAAGAGGACAGATTTATTTGCTGGTAATTCATGAACTGTGCACTACAGAGGCTCACCTAACAGGGTCTCCTCACTGTTCAGGGAACAGCTGCTGACACACACCTGCTTGTCAAATGTGTACAGGAGCTGTTGGGAGAGAATACACAGCCACATGGGAACAGGCGTGCACGGACGCAAACGTGCACAAAAGCAAAAACTGCGGCACTAAAGTGAAGGCGATGTGGGACCCACACACACACACACACACACTGTACCTTGTTCTGTTTGGTGTTGGAGTCATATTTCCCAATCCTGGTGGTCCCTGTTGCTCCCTATCAGAAGAGAGTAGTTGGGTCATTAAATCGATCAAACTCGGAGATGGATAATCCTAATCTGTCCCGACCGGGGTCAACCTACTTTCCCTCTGGTGTCTTCCACCACATTGATGTGTGAGGCACGTCATGCTTGACCTCTTCATTACCTTAGCTAACCTTGCTAATTATCCTAAACAGTCCTGCTTCACTTAAAAAAAACAGCGATTCACCACTTTTTGGGGGTTCAGAAGATTAAAGACAAAACAAAGGAAGGAGTCTATTCTGAAACCCAAGGCACAGCCGCGCAAGCATGACGTTGTGAACCTTACACACACACAAAAGAGATTATTTCCTCTTTGCAGACTGCACACTGTCTTTAACCTACTAAACCCACTGACTTTATGGTGGGTCTCTCATTAAAAATGGATGTTGTGCAGAGAAACACGGTTCAGCACACAGAACTATATTTTATATTCCAGCAAGGATCCCAAGGTTTCCGAAAAATGTCAAGCAGAATTACAGAGGAATCTGCATAAAAGAATAGAGTTTTTTTTTCATTTGGTGGTGTCCATTTGATGATGAATGGTGGAGAAAATGGCATTTGGGATTTGAATATTTCACTCGCTATGACTTCAATAAAAAGGACCGGGAGAGCAGATACAGACTAGTCGGGCAAACGTTATACTGAACGTACACGGAGCTACTCAGATGTTACGCTGCACCGAGACAAACATACAAATAAACAGTGTATTTGCATGCAATGTTGTATAATAATCTATTGGCTTAAGTGCAACAAAAGACAAGGCAATGTGCGTGACAGCAAAAAGAAGTGAGACCAATGCAGGTTGTCACACAACTAAACTGGAAAGTGCAGGAGATTCAAATAATAATTACTCTGACTCAAGAAATACATTCAATACAGGAAATACTTCATATGCAGTGACAACACTTTGGATTTACCTTCCATGAGTAAAGGACGCCCCCATCTCTCTCAATGTTTAGGATACAAGTGTCCACTGCTGCAGAGTATTCTGCAGACACAGCATCGTTATTATGAACTTATACATCTCATCATGTCGTATTTTAGGATCGCTGGTACTGCTCATGGTGAACATACTAAGTGTTGTGTTAAATGATTATTTGGTGTGTTTCCACTGTATAATAACTTATTATTACACACGTAAAGTGCCCAGATGTGTAGGTGAATAACACAGCAGGAATCTGTATATGTGATGTTATATGATAATATGATGCTGCATAACCACCACTGTCACATGCATCACTTTCAACACATGTGTTATGGTGTGTCTGTGTACTCGGTAGGACGTTTGCGGTAAAAGTGTCATACATGTAGAGCTATTATTTCTTATAATGTTTTGTGATTGCTTAGTAAAAGTGTGGCATTATTCATGTTAACCAGTAACTGGTACTGAGATTGTACACACTGGAAATGAAATAATCTTTATTCCATTAAACTCGTATTAAACTTTCTCCAATTCAATATATTTAATTGTCTGGTAGGTGCTGGAATCATGCAACTTCAGCTATTTCAGGATATTCATGAAATACATTATATTTCTGGAGTCAATCTTTCAATTTGGATTTTTTCTCCATCATGACGAAATATCTACTTAATTGACTTGCTTTCTTTACAAAGTATTTTAAAAGTAAATAGCGTCATCTACTGGTGCATACGTAATAACATGTAACTACTTAGTGATTCAGATTTTTTTTTTCTACTTTTGAAACTTAAACTATGGGACAGTAGCTAGATTTTCACCGAGATATTTGTGATGCAATTTCGCACAATTGACACAAATGTACAACACAGTCAAATTCTGTAATAACTCTGTAATAACAGTGGCAGGTCGGACTTAAACCAGACACGTATTGTTAGCATTGTTAGCTACCTATTGGTCAAAAGCGATACAATTATCACAATATTTAGAAAACAGTTTGACACGGAAAAGGCAGATGGTTGACCGTGGACACCTGAACGCCTCACCTTTCACCCTGCACACCGACGCCTCCTTCCTGAAGATGTCAGACACCACATCTCTCTGCAGCTCAAATGTTGGCTGAAATTTCAGCATGTTTACACCGTCTTGTCTGCTCTTTTTGCTTTCAGCTCAAAAAGCTTTTAAAACACTCCGGAGTGAGTTCGTTTTTCCTTGAGAAGAGGCGACACCTTGCACGGTGTCTGTTCAGGGCTTGGCATCATGTGACCGAAACTACATGTTTAACTTTGGGCACTTGAACAACTGAAAGCAGTGCGGCACATTAGCATATATTCTCTTCTTCCTCTTGTGTTTTTTTTTTAATTGACATGCGGAAATGTCACATTGTCCCGCAGTAAGCTCCTCCCTTCTCAGGGAACAGACGGTCGGGAGAGTCGCCGCCGCAGGCCGAGGAAAGCGTCGGTCCAGCGGGATGGAATCTGTCACCGTCCCGCTAAATGGGTGCGGGACTCAGCCAGGCACTTCACGTTGGGTGTCACAGTTGTTGGCATCAGCCAGACGGGGGACTAGCTGGTGTTGATATATGTAATTCACTGGAGGCCTGACAGTTTGAGCTTTACAATAAAAGTATGGAAAGTGTGTGGTAAGTTGTATGGTTTTAGAAAAGCTCGTTAGCGCTAAAAATTTAGATTTTATGCATTGATATGGAGATTAGCTTTTTTTTTAAAAAAAAGCCAATTTCAGTTTATTTTTACCTCGACACTATGATATAGATATGAAACATAAAAAAGATACCTCAAGGGAGGTTTATAATGTACTTTCTGGTATTGTACAGTATTTGATGACCAACACTGCCCCCTTCTGCTGAGTTTTAAAAGTGCACATAAGAAAGGCTCATGCCCGTGCATCACTTCTGAAGCACGGAGCTCCAATTCTCACCGTGCTCTAAACAAACTGATCATGTTTTTAAATCTGTTTCTGGGAGAAGTCATTCATATCCAAAGGTGCCATAGCAAAAGGCGTTTACTTCTTTTATTAGCTACTAAGCTGATTTTATGTTCTTCAGTTTCCACACACAATCCCATCTGGTGGCACACAATCAATTCTCAATCAAAGTTTCAAAATTCATTTATTTTGGAACGGTTGCAATTGTATATGTTGTACTTGTCACTATTACATTTTTAAATAATAATATTATATTATTGCGTTAGTTACATTTACATAGAATAATATGAATAATCCCCTAAAATACTCACAGCTGGTGCATTATTTCCAGTAAGTACATAGCTGTCATGTTTTCTTCTAATATACAGTCTCCTAAATGTTGTGTTGCTTGAGAATAAAGAAAATTCCAAAATGTATACCCTTTGTGGATGAAAATACGAATTCATGCATTGAACAGATGGCATTAGCAGCACATAGTCATATATTGAAGTTTATTGTGTAGTGTAAAGTTTCTTTATGATGGGATGATAAGAAAAAAAAATCTTATTTACACTTTGGTGTCTCGCTTTCATGGGTGAGTGATCATCTTAAGTATTGACAGTCTTTGGTTGAACTGGGGTGGCCCGAGTATAACCGAATACAGCCGAGTGATGCCGGACTTTTTTGTGACGACACAGTCCGCCCGCCCTTTCCCCCGCCCGCTTTCCTCAGCTCGTCCTTCCCTTTCTCCTGCTTCCCCCCAACACACAGCTACACTAGCAGGCTGGAGGAGTCCCCAGCAGCACCGCACGCAACACACTGACAGCTGCGACTGACTCACAACCGAGGAGGGAAAAGATGGAGCACAGAGACACCGACTTCAGCATATTGCTAGCGACCGATTCATACAAGGTAATGTTGGCAGACGGAGGGAGGCCGGGGAGAGGAGCGGCTGATGGATGAAAATGTATCAAGTCAAGGTGGTTTCATCAACGGTCCCAAGGCCATCAAACCTCTCTCTGTGGCCGGGTCTCCGTCGGATCACAGCAGGCCGAATGGGCAGGAGGAAAAGGAGGAGAGTTCGGGTACCAAATTCAAAAAGCTGGCATCTCCCTTTGAGCTAACGTTAGCTAATATCTAAAATAAGTATATTTGGTTAAAGCGAGGACACTTCGCCGACGGCTGTGCTACTCATAGCGGTGTCAAGCTAGCTGTATTAGCTAGCTTGCTAAACTCACCGGGAGCGCAAAGGGATTGATGTAAAAAAGAGCTAATATTAGCGACTGGCTAGCAAGTGCTGGGTGATAGCCCAGTGAACTGCACACGGATAAAGTATCATTCAAGACCCCAGCCGGGCGAAATATTAGCCGGGCATGTGGTTAGCCGCAAAAAGTGGTAATGCCTCACTTCCAGGAAATCAAAACCGAAAGTCAAGTAGTCCGTGTTCACGTAACTTAAGGTTATACTTGTGTGACTCATGCGAAATGAGTGTAAAGTATTGGACTCAAACGATATTTTAACAGACGACTGTAGGCCTTGTAAAGCATTAATGGCGAATATAACAGTGGGTAACGTTGAAGTACAATAAGTCCTACTGCCAACTAACAATGAAAGCCGGGCAACACACGCACTTGCAGACATGTACCATCGCACGTAGCATGGTGGTGGGGGCGCGAGACTGTTGCCATGTACAGCAGTCACGCGACAGTAATCGGCGACGGTGTTGATGGGACAGAAGGGGCAGAAACGAAAGAGAAGGAAGGGACAACCGGCAGAGGTTGAGTTTGAAGGACAAAATACAAGCGACAAAAACACATTAAAAACTGAAAGGTCCAAAATGAGATCACATAACAACTGCATGAATGAAGAATTCACTTTTGAATATAGTCTGATGTAACTAAATGCATGCAAATGTACTTCGTTGAAAGATGTGTCCTTTCTATAATATCTCTCTCTAACAGAGTGATGAACAAGTGTATGTTAATTAACTATTTTTGCTTCTCCAGGCTCTGAGAGTGTCTGAGGTTTTGGTCGAAACCAGACTTATCATTTAAAACAGGTGCTTCATCATATAATGGAGCTATTGCTTTCCCCTAAGATCTCCTTACACAATTATTAAGATATCGTCTAACAATTTTTTACAAGCTCTTAGATTCATAAAGGAAACTCTTTATTGTAGGTGAGTAGCGTTGCGATTAGAATGGTAATACATATTTGTGTACCCTGGACTCCAATTCCAGGAAATGTACTTACACTGTCGGTTTGTATTTCTTGGAAATGTCCCGTCTTGGTTTCATTTTCATGGTTTTTCCGATAAAGAATGTCAAGGTTGCTGATTAGTCTTGAGAAGTTGCTTAGGAAAAGAGACTTTACCCGTTAACTCCTTCTGGAGGTGTCACAGTCACAATCTTCCTACCAAAAGCAATTAAAGGAACAATGATTTATTCAAACATCTATTATTTTTTCCCCTCATAGAAATTGGGAGGGTCTAGCATCGCTTTTCTTTACCCCTCAATGGCTTTTCATAGCGCTTCAGGAAACACGCTTCCCCCCAAAGTGCTCTTGCATGAGCGGTAACGGTAGCAGACTGCATTTGCTCCCAGTAGATACCAGGTATGTGTGTCGTTTAGGGCCAGCTGTCTGAGGACAGGAGTCCTCCATAGTGTGCTAAATTCACCTGTAGTTAACCACGCGTTTGGGTGTGCCTTAATTAAAGTATGTTGTCTGTGCAATACTGCTTTTAGAGAGAGCGAGAGGAAGGTCAGTCAACAACCAGAGGCGCACACACACTTTGTCCACAGCATGTGAAAACTAGTTGCACCTGAATGCCCTTTGGTTCAGCCCTCAAAAGCCAAGCTGGCCTATTGTCTGGATACACAAGTTTATGGTTGATGTAAAGATTCGACCGCGCCTCAGGGGGAGAGGAGGTGCACAGTGCAGCGTATCATTGTTGTTTTTTGCATGCGACCACATTTATGTAACATGGCGGTTTTTATGACTCTTAAGTCCCGAGAGAATTACAGTGAGTAAGTAGGTAGGGGGGTGGAGGACACATTTTCACAGAGCATGATGGCTACAGTGAGGGTTAAAGCTGTGACATTTAGGTAATGGGGCGGTCCCATTAGGTCTTATTCCGCACTAACAGCTGCTACTGCTTCAGATGCACCTGAGAGAAATCCCCTCTGGTGGTCAGATCAGGATTTCTTTCTCTTCTCATGTTCAAGACACATCAGTGAATCCTACGAGGGCCACAGGGAAATAATTAGCATGTTTTAAAATAACAATTGTGCGCCAGAAGATGACTGACTCCACCTGGACTTTCTATACTGTTGTATGCTGTGTGTGTCTATATTTCAGTCAGTATAATTTAGTAATTTGGGTGATGTTGCATTCTTAATTACCTCACCACCATAAAGTTCAGACAGAGTCATCTAACAGTGATTTTCATTTCATTTTTTCTCGATTAATCGTTTTGTCCATAAAATGCCTGAAAATGTTCTTCTCATTGCAGCTTTAGGTGTTTCTAATTTAAAGTCATTCCGAGCATCTTTCTCTGGAAATGACCAAAACGGCAAAGGCGAGGGTCGTAAAAGCTTAAAGGGGCCGAAGGGAACTGCAGAGTTTTGGTGATAAACCTCAGCGGGTTTATCACCAAACAACTCCTTTTCAGAATGCATGTAGTTATTTTACCCATTGATGATAATATTCATATCTATTTGTGCAGCTTCAATGGCTGGCACATAGAAATAAGCCAGATCTCCTTCAATCAAAACTCACAAATCACAGAGGCTACTATAGTCTGAGTTGTAATCTGAAGGTTTCCATTTTATCACTCATCTTTATACTACTATATCAGATAATAAGTGAATAACTGCGTTAGTTAATACACACAGAGACCTGGCTAGTGTCTGCGCCTTGCAAACTACACTGTTACATTTGTTGTTTGTGTGTATACATTGGCATGCGATCCAATGAATGTTGTCCATACTCGTGGCCAGGCCCAGTGTCATGTTGTGTGTCTTGACTCTATTTTGAGTCCTCAAAGGCCCAGAGGAAAGGACAGAGACCGGGGTCAAAGAAACTGAGTAGGTCACTGACATTTATGTCTTCTCCTCTCGAACGGCGAGCAGTCTCTTTGTATAATGCCTGTTCTTCTAGACCATTTTCACAGGCTTATATCTGTGGCTCCAACATAAACTTTTATGTATTTACAACAGTGAGAAAGTGTTTCCCCCCCAAGGTTGTGTTCAAAAGAAGGACAAGGCCCACGATGACCTTCTCTTTCCTCTTACAATAGTGTCCCCTGAAGGCAACTGGTAGACCTGCAGTGTTTCGCCATTGATATTCAGCGAGTGCAGCTTATTAAACAGCGAGATTGAACCCCTGTGGTTGTAATTGCCATTAATCTACATTTCGTCCGGATATTGAAAGCAGATCAACCTGAAAGCAAATATCGGATTACAAAAATGAGCTGTGAGCTGTAGTTGTTACCATCATCTTGTCGACTTTTAACTTTATCTGTGGAAGTTGCCCCAGTGTGCTCTGTGGAAATCCCTCATTTTTAGATTTAACTGATGGCCGGATGGCGCCAGCTGACACTTGCGTAGTTCCTCTGAAACAGTTTATTCTTTGTGTGTGTGTGTGCGTGTGTGAGAGAGAGAAACATGCCTGGACACGTCTCACGCACTACTTGATTACATGCATTTGATTTTAAATGTCAGATGTTTAAGGGATCAATCCGTTTAGTGGATAAGAAGATCACAGGGAAGCTCTCGTTTTCTGAATACATACAGAATAATGGAGAGCGTGCATGTGTGGGGGAAAGCTCTCGCCCCGGCTGTGACATCTTAGCACTGTATTATTTGGTCCAACACAATAGATTGATTGATGGGTCTTTTGTTGAACTGGAATGTTTGCTCTAATCTCAGATAATCAGCACATTGGCAGCGCTCCGTAATCTTTGAGTTGTGACCCCGAATAGCTCCCGGGACCATGTCTGTTGGCAGTGAGCTTCTGAATTCAAATTTGATTTGCTTCGGCATATGGTTTTGTTGCATTTGCGTCCCAAAAAAAAGCTGCGCGTGATCGGACTTGTTTAATCCACCTTTTATGTAGCGATTGTGAAACAAGACCATGCGACGTTAAAAGGTGTTTTCAGTGTTTACATAAAAGCTTTCGTCAGTTTCATCTGAAGGGCGGGTCTGTCCAGTATTTTTACACTATACATTGTGAAACTTCCAAACTACTGTTTCGCAACGCCAAGATGTCACAAGACCCGACTCAAACCTACATATTAGTCCAGTAACTTAATCTTGCCCACGTGCATATATATGTGTGTGTGTGTGTGGGGAAAGGGTCACGGTTACAGTGTATGAATGAGACTAATAGTTAGCAGAGAGCTCATTTCTTTTCTTACCTCCTAAGTAAAGGATAGTTCTGTAAGCTAAGCGCAAACATTTGCTCATTTACGACGGTTTGTTTTTTTTGGTTTCAGGGCAGAAAAGCTCTATTTAAAATTGTCCGTGCTTGTATATCGTGTCTCATTGTGTCTCATGTTCCCTGCAGGTGACGCATTACAAACAGTACCCCCCCAACACGAGTAAAGTGTACTCCTACTTCGAGTGCCGCGAGAAGAGGACCGAGCCCAGCAAAAGCAGAAAAGTCAAATATGACAAGACCGTCTTCTACGGCCTCCAGTACATCCTCAACAAATACCTCAAAGGTGGGTCCTGGTTTGTGTCCTATGAAGCCTCCAACGCTGTCACCAATTCTCCCTGTTTGTGTTGATGTAAATGTGTTTCCAGTCAGCTGATTAGATAAGGGGAACATAACCAAGTCCACTCTGCACACAATGCTTTCACCAACTTTCTGTGGGAGCTGCCCAGTACAGCTTGCAATCAGGGCGCATACCAAAAGCTTTTTGTGATGCATTGTGGGTCCCCGTTGGAGCATTTTTGTCTTTTTTATCTACCTCCCCCCTGACAAGGACAGCGCAGTTTCAGGGTCAGCTGCAGAAGTGCATGCCTGGAGCTGGCTCAAGATTCAGGGCAGGTGCTTTTTTTTTAACGGTCCTTAAACGCACTTCAAAAAACAAAACAGACAGTTTCAATGTGCTTCACATTGATTAGACTGTGCCGAGAATAACACAAAAGCCAGCAGGTTAAGAAGGAGAAAAGACTGAAATGAGGCAAAGTATAATGCATTCAACTTCTATGCTTTAATTAACTCAAGTTTGTAAAAGGTGAATGTTTAAGTTTGTGATCCTGAGGGCCATGAGAGAGGGAGGGAGAGAGAGAAAGCATCTCCCTCCTGTCTCTTAAGAGGATTTCATGGTGCGGGAGCAGAGGTGCGGGGGGGGAGAAAAGAGAGAGAGAGAGAGAGAGAAGACAAAAGCACAGCTGCTCTTTCACCGTATGAGGGAGAAAGACCAGCTGTCCGCGCAGAGCGTCCGTCAGCGCTCAATTATTAGCCCGACTATTAGAGACGCATCCGCGGTCCTCCGGCTCATCAAACCATAAAGTGTGCGTCATGAGTCTTCCACACCGGGTCAGGGAGTGAACTCTAATCCCTCCGACTGTACTTTCGTCGAGGGAGAGGTGCAGCAAAGGAAGAGTCACGCTCTGTCATTCGTTCTCCCTACATGGAGGGTATTCCATACCAAGAAGTCAAAGGAATAGTTTTGTGTTTTGGAAAATGTATATCACTCTCATAACAGTATGGCAAAATCTGAAGGTGGAGCCAGCGGCATGTTAGCTTAGCTTAGCACAAAGACTGAAAACGGGGGGGGAACAGCTAGCCTGGTAACAGAATCCGCCTACCAGCAGCTTTAAAGCTCACAGATTAACACCGTATATCTTGTTTGTTTTAAATAATGCGAAGAACTGAAGTTTAAAAACAATCAACGCTTACATTTTGGGTCCCTTCCTCCTCTTTAGGAAAGGTAGTGACCCCGGAGAAGATCCAGGAGGCCAAGGAGGTATACAGAGAACACTTCCAGGATGACGTCTTCAACGAGAAGGGGTGGACTTACATTTTGGAGGTATTTTGGAAAACACTTTTCTTTTTTTCTAGAATGGGTTTATTGAGGAAAAAGCTGGTGGGAGGAAGACAGGTGTACATATTACTCACATGTGCCAGAACATGCTAAGAGAGCCGTGCTCAGGTGATGCAATAAATACAAATAGTCCAACAGAGCAAACAGAGCAAGCTTAGCAGCTTAACTCGTAAAATTCAGTTTCAGCAACTACAAATGAATCACAGAAGATGTGCATACAATAGTTGTGTTATTCAGAGGTGCTGTTTCAGCACCTTGGAGAGAGCACAGCGCTCTCCACTGCCAAAGTATTTCCTCAAGTTAAAATAATAAACTCTTATTGCTAATCGTTTTTTAGCTGTGCCATCTCCGTCCACATTGCTGAATGAGCTCTCGACGTCTTGTGAAAGGCAACACTTATTGACCTCAGACCAGTTCTGAAAATGCAGGAATTCTGCTTGTGTATTCTCTGAGTGGGATGTTTGTGTGTTTGCAGAAATACAATGGACACCTGCCTATTGAAATCAAGGCGGTGCCAGAGGGCAGCGTCATTCCCCGAGGCAATGTCCTGTTCACGGTGGAGAGCACGGACCCGGAGTGCTACTGGCTCACCAACTGGGTGGAGGTACGTTTGTTTGTTAGCTGGCCCCACACCGGGGACTAAAGGGTGAGCGAATCACGTCCTCGGCTGCTTCAAAGTCCCCCCGTACGCCCTCGTCTAGCGCTTTAGATTTTAATGTGCTGCTCGTTTAGCAATGAAAGCTAATTCTGAGATTGAATGGGTTAGCTTTATTTGATTATTGATTACAAAATATACTCGCGACATTTATGCCTTTTTCTTTTTACAATGGAGAGTTAACGGTTTTATAAAAGCCATTAACTATTTAGCTTGGCGGCACTCCTCACTACGCCTCTTATCTCTCCTTTTAAATCTCACAGAATTACCTCCCTGTCATGGCTTATTGCTTAATCACTGCTCACAGATGTGCTGTGACTGAAAATAAAAAAAGAGTCATTCATACAAGTTGGCTGAGAAGAAGAGAGAATCAGGTACTAGAGAAACCCTTGTTTGGTATAGAAGCATATTTCCTGAAAGACAAACTATTCCTTTAATCATGTTTAAAACGCACAAATATATATATTTTTGTGGTTTGAGGCAGGTGGTCTCCTCAGTGCTGCGTTTATTACACTGAGCTAATGTGCCGTGCGAGTCCTCCCCGGGACGAGGACGATCTCCTGCATTTAATGCCGCATGAACAGACTGTCCTCAATGACTCGGCAGAACTAAATTCATTTAGCATGAGCGATGTCTACAGTCTCTCTCTCTCTCTGCTCTCTCCGACTCTTCTTCACCTCTGCCACCACGGAGTCGTGCCGCATAAAACATAAAACAACCAGCTGTGTTTGTTTTGATCCATTGATGCAAAAAGAAAAGCTTTTGTTTCATTATCTCAGCAGGTTTTTCCAAGTCCAGTGCTTCCTGAATGTTGACTCGATTTGGATCTATAAATTCATACGCTTTCCCCTCAACTATAGTGACAGATACAGCAATGAAAGCGAGCAGTGCTTGGACATAGGTCACCCACAGCCAGGAGCACAGTCTCAACACACTTATGAACACTCACACACACTGTCCTGATAAATTTGGATAAGCCACACCCCCCTTCTTTCCTTCTTTATCTCCCTCCATTTTGTTCTGGGACATTGACCGAGAAGTTGTGTGTGTGTGTGCGCGCACGTGTGTGCACATTCCTCCTGAGTGTAGTATTTACCGTACTGCTGCCCCGTTTTACCTTTTAGAGACACACGATGATTTTATGGAAATGTTGCAATCATCTTCGTTATAAGAGTAATTCATTTCACACAAAACACAGTTAAATGTGTTATAGTTTCATGATCATTTTGTTTTCACTATGAACTAGAGCAAATAATTGTATAGGGCACACAACCGTTTCTGTGTCTGTGTGTCACATGAGTCCATATTATGGTTTAGATGATGATTCGTCTGAGGTTGCATGTGATTGGTCGGGGCTGTAGGGTGAAAACAAACGCTGCATGCATCGTATTAACGAAGTCAAGTGAGGAGTCAGAGCTGGAAGTGTGCAGAGCTGTGCACAGCCGGCTCTTTGTAAATGTTTTTTAACATGTAATCTACACTGATTATTTATATGTATGTATGTATGTATGTATGTATGGATGTATGTATGTATGGATGGATGTATGTATGTATGGATGGATGGATGGATGGATGGATGGATGGATGGATGGATGGATGGATGGATGGATGGATGGATGGATGGATGGATGGATGGATGGATGGATGGATGGATGGATGGATGGATGGATGGATGGATGGATGGATGGATGGATGGATGGATGGATGGATGGATGGATAAAGCAGCTAAAAAATGGCATTCATATTTACATTTAAGTTACTTATTTTTGCAAGAAACATAAAGAATTCAAGTTCTGTTCAAATAAAAAATTGAAAAACAGGAGAAGAAAAAGAAAGTATAAAATATGTTGAGACCAGAGTGGAATGCATACTTGCACACACACACGCATGCATGCACGCATTGTACACTTCTGGTGGTAGAAAGTGTGTATTCATGAGGTTTCCCAGGTGGTGGAGAGTACAGATAAGCTGCTTGTTTTGACATTGAGATGTGTGTCTCTGGTCCGTAGTTGACATTAAAGCATCGAGGAATGTATTCTCCTCGGAGCTTGTCTTGTGTGAACGAGCAGCCCCCCGAGCAGAAATGTTGTGACGCCCTGGACTTCAAATGCCTCTTTCTCTCCTCCCATCAGACCATTCTAGTTCAGATCTGGTACCCCATCACTGTGGCGACCAACTCCAGGGAGCAGAAGAAGATCATCGCCAAGTACCTCTTGGAGACCTCTGGGAACTTGGAGGGACTTTCTTATAAACTGCATGACTTCGGCTACAGGGGCGTCTCCTCACAAGAGGTACACTCATACATCCAGGACAGGAGATGGTGCTGAGGGGAAGTTACTTACTTGTCACTTACTCGCTTTTTTTCCCCGGACCTTTCAACCATATCACACAGTATGGTACGAATGAAAGCTCTGGAAAAAGCTAGTAAGTGGACCATGAGCTCTGACTGTTTTGTCAGAAATGTAACCCTTTCAGGCATAAAAAATGTGTCAAATAAAAACTGTGTATATTGGGACGTCTTTGCCTTTTATTTCCCATAATGCCATCCTCCTCCCCCTCCTGTTTTGCAGACTGCGGGCATCGGGGCCTCCGCCCATCTGGTCAACTTCAAGGGCACAGACACGGTCGCCGGCATCGGAGTCATTAAGAAGTACTACGGCACCAAGGACCCCGTGCCGGGCTTCTCAGTGCCTGCTGCAGAGCACAGGTAGACACACACACACACACACACACACACACACACACACACACACTCCATTTTCATGTTGCTCATTGGAGCTTAGTCCCTGCGTAGAGACGGGATGTTCCCTGGCTCTTCCACTGTGATGTAGGGCAGGTTCACCCCTCACTTAAATCATTGAACCTGTGGTCTGAAACAAAGCCATGCTCAACGCTCCTTTTTAAGGAACGGTCGAGGTTCTCCAGAGTGTTTTTATGCCGGACATTTAGCCTTCTGGAAGGTTTGCTGAATCCCTGTGAACAATGCCAGTGATCAGCATATTCCCAGAACGCACCGGGGCACAGGAGGCACTAATGTTGCACAGTGTATCGATACTAAAAAGGTACCGCGGTACCCGTACGTTTAAAAAACGTCATGCTGCCGGCACGCATTGACTGCAAGGGGGCGGGGCTGCCCAGCGCTCACACACGCAACAGGCAGCGCTCATTTACAGCGAGTGATCGCAGGGGAGACATGGCATCAAGTGCAGGAGCTTTTGCAGACCGTCCTCGGCTTGTTGGGGAAAAAAAGATGACAGAAGTGAAATCTGGAAGTACTTTGGCTCCATTGCAGACAGTGAAGGAAAGCCCACCGACATACTGTTGTGAAGTGGAGCTTCTAATGAGGACCAAGTCTGGTTTTGAACGGAATCACTTTACTTTTGAACCGCGTATAACAAACTGTTAAAGTGAACAGAACGCGCTCTCTCACTCGACACGTGGATCTCTTCGTACTATCATTCTCATCGTAAGCACATATCATGCTACTTCCTAGCTCTTCAAAGTAAAAGAACTTCCTGTTTCATGCTATTCACAATAAAAGTAAATCAGGTCAATTGAGCTTCTCACGTCTACAGCTCAACAACATAAACGGTGTTACACAAGCAACATGAACCATATGAATTATGTTATGCAATCAAAACAATTCACAACACGTGCAGAGACCCGTCTGCAAAACTTGTTTCGAAGCCACACAGACCAAGAGAGGCAACATGGTAAAACACCTTTCAGACAGACACTTCCAACTGTTCAAAGAGTTCAAAGAACAACAGGTAGTTTTCATGAATATCTTGCTGTAGGCTAGTACTAATATTAATGCCATTTGTTAAGTGTTGAAAAAGCTGGGCAGGAACAAGCTGGTAAAAAAGGGAACCATACAGATGTTTCATTTATTACTATTGTAGATAAATATACCAGTATCATATCGTATTTGTGGTATTGTATCGAATTCTGGTATTGTATCGTAAGTATCGGGTATCGGTATATTATGGTCTCGGGCTCTGTTCATCGCCGGTGAGAGGCCACATTTTGACTGAGAGCCAGGGTCGGGGGAGCAAACCTTCTCACCCACGAGCCGAATAGATTTTCAAATTAGAAAAACCTTCATATAGCAGCGGCTCATCTGCCGAAAGCTGTTGATTTGAAATTCAAAAAGTTCTCATCGTTTGGTGTTAATTTGCTTCCCGTTAGCGGGGGCTGTGATTGGCTGGAGGTGCCTCTCACATGTCTCTGTTGTTTTATGGCTCTGATCCATTTATCCTGCACACACACACACACACACACACACACTTTCTCTCTTTCGCTCCCATGCACTCGGTCGCTTCTTCCTTGCCACCAGGGTAGTTACTGCCGCTCCGGCGCACCCTTCTTCCTCGCGCCAGTGCATTGTGGGATGGTGGCAGAAGTTGCCATGGTAACCCATTATGTAATGCCCCCCCCCTTCCCCCCTTCCGAAAGTTGGTTTGGTTTCTACCTCAGAGGGTGGAGTCGCAGTGAAATTCCACTTTGATGTGGCGGTGCTGAAGGAAAGGTACGGGCGGGTGCTTTAGAGCAGAGGTGTGTCTCCTCCAAAGCGCTTTCAGGACAATTGTTGAACGCTCAATGAGACAGAAAATACCCTGTGAAGAGAAATACAATACTTTTACAAATACGTTAGAGATGCTAGTTTCAAAGACTAGTAATGAGACACGCATCACGGCAGAGAGAGGAGAAATATCGAGAGTGTGGCTACACTTTTACTCCAGTAGATGCTGAGAGCTGTCGTCGTCTCACATGCCATAAAACCCTCAAAAGTAAGAGAAGAAACACCAGCAATTTATCACAACATTTGGCAAACATGCATAAAATAAATGTGCAGAAATGCACAGTGTGAACACTTCTTCTGGTATCTAAGGTAGCTTCAACAGACCGTTTTTAACTTAAGGAAATACAATTTGGCCCCGGTCTGGTTTCATGTGAGACTAAAACCTGGAGTGCACTGCCCTCTTCTGGACGATCTGTGCTATTAGCCTGTGAAGAAGTGACTGTAGGCGGAGAATAATGATGTTGTCTGCCGCTCTCTCTGCAGTACCATCACAGCGTGGGGGAAGGACCATGAAAAGGACGCCTTCGAGCACATCATCAAGCAGTTTCCCAACGTGCCCGTATCCATCGTCAGCGACAGCTACGACATCTACAACGCCTGCGAGAAGATCTGGGGAGAGGACCTGCGGGCGCTGATAGTGTCGCGCAGTGCAGACGCCCCGCTGGTGGTCCGACCCGACTCGGGGGACCCGCTCGACACGGTTCTGAAGGTGCGTTCGTGTTGGACGGCTTGCCTTTTTTTTTTTTTTTTTGGACTAGAATCGGGACACTAACGTCTCTGTGCCACCCTTCCTCTCTCATTTCTGTCAGGTTTTGGAGATCCTGGGTAAGAAGTTCCCTCCAGTGGAGAACTCGAAAGGTTACAAGGTGCTGCCTCCTTACATCAGAGTCATACAAGGAGACGGGGTCGATATCAACACACTGCAGGAGGTAGAGACGCCTGCCACGTATTGATGCCACGTACGAGGACAACACTAGGTCGTGTCTCATGCATAACGTTACTCCCGTGTGCTGTTTCCACAGATAGTGGAGGGCATGAAGCAGCACAGGTGGTCCATTGAGAACATTTCTTTCGGGTCCGGAGGGGCTCTTCTGCAGAAACTGACCAGAGATCTGCTCAACTGCTCCTTCAAATGTAGCTATGTGGTCACTAACGGACTGGGGGTGAGTACAGACGCGTTAGAACGTAGTTTTATGTTTTTCGTTGTCCGTTTTGTAACCGGTTTTTTTTCTGTTTGTCTGTAAAAGGTGAATGTGTTCAAGGACCCGGTGGCCGACCCCAACAAGAGGTCAAAGAAAGGCCGCCTGTCTCTGCACCGGACGCCGAGCGGTGACTTTGTCACCCTGGAGGAGGGCAAGGGCGACCTGGAGGAGTACGGCGCGGTGAGTTCAATGCCTACAGTGCAGCACGCAGACACTTTGGTGCACAGAAATATTTTTTCCAGTCTAAAGACGCGCTCGTTTCTCTATTCACCTCCAGGACCTGCTGCACACGGTCTTTCGGAACGGGAAGATCGTGAAGACGTACACGTTCGACGAAGTCAGAGACAATGCTCAGGTCAAAGAGAGCGAGCTTGAAGTAGTGCCGCACTGAGCGCAGCACTACTAAACCCCCCCCCCCCCCCCCAAAAAACCACTCCCTTCAACCCTTCACCTTTTGGCCTCTGGCGCCCACCTCAGAAAATGGAGGCGGTGTGCACTGCTAATAGATCCCCACTTCCAAAGCTTGAGATTCCCCCCAAAACGTTCCTATAAAAAAAAAAACCTGAGACTCCCTTAAAACCCATGAATCTTCAGCGTCAAATTACAAAAAAGTGGGTGGGGGGGGGGGTGGAAGGCCCGGTAAGCAACAGACACGTAGAGGGGTGGAAGTTGCGAATATGAAGACGAACCGTGCGTTCACTTCCCATGTGCCGCCGGCCCAAATAGAAGTTTGGTGTGTTGCACTGACAGGGTCCGGCATATCGTAACGTTAGAACGCGATTGGCTGCTGATTCCATGCGGAGTGAACCCACGGCGAGTCAGGGTGAGAGCGATGATGACGGAGAGCCCCTGACCGCGCCCCCCTTGTATTGTGTACAGAACTGTTTGAAAAAAATAAGAAAAAAAAACCTACATTTCTGAATCTACTTAGCTTTGTCTCTTATGTGAAGGATGGTATACTACGACTGTAATTATGGAGGATGAAAGAAATAATTTCCCCCCCCAATGTTCCGGCTTTTAATCAGAGGTCAGGGCCCAAACTATAAACATCTAGCGAGTAACTGAATATTTTGTACCGTTACTCCGCCAAATACCATAATCTGGGTGCATCACTGAAGGTATATTAATGATCATCTACTTGCTGTCATGTTGGCCACAGAGCATTCACATCGTGAAGGTCCAACCACACCGCAAAGTCTGCTCACGTGGATTTAGCCAACCTCAAAGTGATTTATTTTTAAGGTTTGTTTTGAATTTCAGATTGTTCATGTATGATTGTTCCAGCATTTGTTACTACAAAGTTACAAACGTTTCCGATTGGGTCTTCACGATGGCGAATGCTCTGGAAACCAGTCTTTGCTGATAAGACAAAGATTTTATGTAAAAAAAAAAAAAAAAAAATGAAAATACATCACGGACATTGTTTTCACTGGAATGAAGATGATCTAATTATGTGTTTATGAAAGATTATGTGGCTCCTGAAACGTTAAATGTTGGTTCTGCTGTATGTGTGCTTGGACCTGTGCGTGCGTGCGTGCGTGCGTGTGTGCGTGCGTGTGTGTGTGCTGACATTCTCTTCCTTTAAAGGATTGTGTAGTATTCCTTTATGCAAATCTACTCGTTGACAGGGGGAATAGAGAACACTTCCTTTTCTTTTTCGCCGGCCTTTTATTCTGAAAGGACTCGGAGTTGTGACAAACAGGTGGCGATACAGTAGTGAGTGTGTTTTGTAAAAGAGGCAGAAAAGTGAGACTCGGGATCAGGAATAACTTTGTGACAGCGCTGTACCCTTGGTATCACTGCCTTAGCTCGTATTAAGCAGCTGTGTTTTTGTTTTTTTGGAGAAGCCCAGTGATGTTTGGATTTATTGCCCAGGTAGAAATGGGATGTTGCTGAAAAAGCCTTTTGGAGTTGATTATCTTCCCTCCTGTGTGACGGTGTGTTTAGTCACTTCGCTGAGGGACGAGGGATTTAGGAGATGCTGGGAGCTGGTGACATCACAGAAAAACTAAATATTTGACTTTATATTTTAGGACGGGCAGTGTCCCTTCCCGCCTATCTAAATTCTAATGTGACTAAATTTCTGGTTTATGACTAAATACCTGCAAAATTAACAAAAAAAGAAAACGGTTTGCGTGTTTTAATTTGCAAAGTTTTAGCATGCTAACATGCTAAAGTAAGATGTTAGCATGCTAACATGCTAAAGTAAGACGTTAGCATTTAGCTCAAAGTGTAGTCTCCCAGAGCTGCTAGCATAGCTGCAGAGTGTATTGCTAAGAGGTTTAAAGCTCCAGGTATTAGTTTATCTCTTTCAGACGTTCAGCCGCTTCACGTTCAAAAGGCTTCACATATTCTCACCTCGGAGGCAGCTAACGCAGTGTCAGCTCTACTATGTCTCGCTATGTCTCGCTTCCCCTCGTGGGCTCTGACCCTGCTAGTCCTCTCTGTGGTTTCAGGAGAGACCTTGAAAGAAACCCCTGTGATCTCACCGACTCCTCGTTTCTCTCCTCTGGCCCAGACCAACCAGCCCGAGTACAGCCGAGCGGCTAAACAACACAGCTAGTCGTGTGCTGAAACAATGTCGCACTGATTTCTTTATTTTCCATTTGTTAGATACTTTGTAATCAAATTCTGGAGTTATTACACAACAGTACAGTTCTTTTATTTCCAAGTATGGGGTGCATCTAAGTCTAATTTTACTGTTTTGATATCGTCTCGGTTCTTACCTCAGAAAAATATTATTTTGTATGACAAAGGAGGAAAAAAATGCCAGAAAACATTGCAGTAAATAACTTTATTGACAAACGATGTGGCCATACTGCCTTCTCACTTGTACATACAAGAAGTAGTTTGACTGGAAGCAGAGCGGCAGGTTAGGAAGACGACCACAGCATATAATAATATTATTATACTTGTCGAAACAACCGTTGTTGTTTTTTGTACAAATAGAAGAATATCCAAACCTGCTTGACTGAACTGGCAGTGTGACTGTCAAGCTTTTAGCTTCTGTTTGTGTGTGTGTGTGTGTGTGTGTGTGTGTGTGTGAGAGAATGTCTTGTTTGTTATGGATGCAAAACAGTTTGTGAATACTTTGTTTTCTGTTGTTGTTTTACGCGTATGTATATGTTGGTTGTCCCAAATTCTCTCCCAACACAACTGATATTTTAACGAACATAACTTGCTATATTGTCAACAATACATTGATTAAAGATGCCACCCTGTCAATTTGGAATGGTTGATTTATTTTGCCTACTTTTGTATTTGGGTTGTTTAGAAATAACGTTTTCAGTTCAGTTAGCTCATATGTCATCAGCCACTCAGCTTTAAGAGCCCCGTTTTGCCAAATAAACATATTTCTGAGAGTCCAGACTTTTGAAAACATAAAAAAATGTATACGCTTGTCAAAGTAAAACCCTAATGACATTTAGGTAACACTTTGAGTCTTTTAACTTCTTAATCATTCTCCAGGAAGTTTCCTGTCTGTCCTCATATGTCTACTTAATATTTGTATGCTTTTGTTTTAAGACGCATCCCGAACGTTCTCCATTAACAGAGACCACATATTTTTCAGGCCAAGGACCCCCAAACTGATAGAGAGATGGAGCATGAACCCCCCTACTATATTACTATAATATATTGTATACAATTCTGTTTTATATTAAACTGGGCCTAGTGCCATGTATAAACGTACCTCTTTATTCAATACTAAGCTATTCAAATAATACACAGGTTCATATATTCATGTTTTTTCATGTGCAAGGTACAGTGAGTAGGGTGGCCGTGCCACTGCCATTTAGAAACGTACCTTATCAGCTGATACAATGCTAATATCAACATTGTCAATTGCATGATAATCATGCATACAAGCTATTCAAATTGACGTTTTCATTTTAAACATATGTGGAAACGAAAATGAGTGATGGCCTATTGGCGCCACTGCCATGCATAAACATACCTGTTATCTTGCATACAATACTGAACTATTAAAATAATGGACAGATTCTAGTTTGAAAAAATAAAAATGATCTAATCAACCAAAAATTTCGCGGACCCCCTGCAGTACCGCCGCGAACCCCCTAGGGGTCGCGGACCCCCTGTTGAAGACCTCTGCCCTATAATATAAATGCAGCTGTTTTTTTAGGAATAAAATCTCAGCTCTGTCTCATAACACTGTAGATTAGTCTTAGACGGTAAGAGAGGAGGCTGTTTTATGATGATGAACCAATCCTAACCTGTAAAGCCGGTGGCGGTCCCCTTTAACAGGAGGTTTAAGTTCAAACCGCCACATGTAGGATCCTCATCTTATGTTAACTCGGTTGGGTGTAGCTGGTCTCTGAGGTTTTCTTCTTCTTTGGTTGAAGAATTTGGGGAGTCTGTGGTTTGCAGAGAGTCATATGACCTAGTCAGCACCCAACAGGCGTTTTACAGTAACTGCAAACTCAGCGAGGAGGAGGAGGAGGAGGAGGAGGCAGCCTGCGGATGGATCCAATAAAAAAAACCTCAGTAGGACACTTCTGAAGTCTTTTGGTACTTGTGTAACGTATCTACTAGCTGCGTGTATATGAAGTGGTCTTTGTGGGATGTTATAGAATGATCGTTTGGTAGTAGGAGATTTTTTTTTCCTCCAGCCCAGAAGAAGAGCAACCTTTTGAGACAACAGTGTGGACCCCATCAGACAGGGTCACACGTTTTCCTTTCGCATCCGTTTCCTGTAATTAAATACACACGACGCTTTCTCACCAAAAAGCAGAGCGTAATTTGGCACCCTTTACGCACTTTACGCCTGCGTATTTTGCGCATCACCAAGTAGAGCGGCAGGCACTCGTTTTTCAAACTACACTGCAAAAAAAAGAAATATCCACTTGAACAATTTTTTTTTCTTTTTCCATTGACATTTGTTGTCAAAAGTTCCTGAAACGCATAAAACAGTATTTTCAGTGGGTAGACTGTTCTCGCCTCCGTGGCAGAAATTTGATTCGGTCGCAAACTCTGGTTGTAAAAGTCACTTTAAACCACTTGGGCCGGTCATCTTTTGCAGCGTCGGCAGTAAAAACCACGTCATTGTGCCAAACAACTCCCCTTTTTTCCTCCCTGTTGGACCAACATCCCCAGTTTGGGAGCGACTGGATAAAGATTTTTGGATCGGAGACGCAAATCATGATGACCGGATTTCGACTAAACTTGTCGCCGCTGAAGGAGCCTCTGGGCTTCGTCAAACTGGTGGAGTGGGTAAGTTAGATGCATCTACTGAATGTGCGTGTGTATATGTGTGCGCGCATGTTCGTGTGTGTTTCATACCCAGAGGACAGGGAGGTCCAGTCCCTTTCTTGGATTTTCCCGGCGAGAAAAAAAATCCCTTCAGTAAACAGTTTTAGGGGGAATTTGTTAAAAATGCAGATGGCAGAACATGTTTATACATAAAGCATGAACATGACTTTTTCTGCATTTATCAACTTTGAGTTTTCACATCTACGAGAATGAATAAAATGCACGCAGTTATGTGATTTAATAAGTCAAACTTCAAATGTGCACTTATATAAACACGCTTCTACCCAATAAAATGCCTGTTGTCACAATAAACCTTTCTTAAAAATATGTTCTATTTAATTTGAATTGTCTGCGTCTGCTTAATATCTCACAAAGAAAATCCAGATCTTTGAGATTCATAGAATGAAAGTGTGGGTTTGACGAAGAAAACGTGCCGAATGGGAGTTAAGCTGACTTATGTCCAAGTGCCTTTGGGTCATTTTGCAGACCGCACAGTTACAGATTGATGCATCTCTCAGCAATAATTGACCTCTGAGTAACTGTGCGCACGGTTGGCTACTCATGCACTCGAGCACACACCTTTTTTTTTTTGTATCATGAGAGACTTGCAACAGTTTCTCATGTGAACGTCCAGTCATCAGTTCTGCTCTTCATAAGTGGGTCAGAGGAGTCCAGTGCATGGTTAATGCAGCTCAGCTGTTCTATTTTCTCATATCACATACAGCGCTATAGAGCCGCAGTTACACCCAGTCATCTGACTCAGGAGGAGGCCGTGTGAGTGTGTTTGCACTGTTGTTGGCCATATGTAACCCTGACCTATAACCTTATTCCATATTTTGTGATTCACCAGGGTCTGGATGGTAAATTGTCTGTGCATATTTCCCGCCTTTAATGCCCGGGAATGTCCTGTGCGCATCCCAGCCCACCCAATAGTGTGCAGTGACACGTCATTAAGCGGGTCCAGGAGTTTGAAACAGCTTTACTCTTTTTTTATTTTTTTATTTCAGGCAGTTGGTATGACAAAACAAGCTATTTGAAGATAGCTTCCGGGGCTTTAGGGAATCGTGACAGGAATTGTGTCACTACTATTCTGATGTTCTTCAAATGAATGGAGAAAATAATCAGCAGATTAATAGATAATGAAAATAGTTAGAGCACTTTTTTTCGGAACAGCTAACTATTAAATTCTGGTCTACAACACGACTCAAATCTCTGGCATTTAGGGAGGATTTTAACACAAAGCTGATGCATGAATGAGCGTCAAGCCTTCCATTAATAAATAACATGACTATTAAAACAATGCATGTAGAATAATGTATCAGTTACTTTCGGGCAGCTGCAGTGAGTGCGTGTTTGGCCAACAGATTTTGGACATAAATTTAACACAGCAGTTAAATAAAAATTATATATTTGTTGAGCTCTGACAGATTGTTCATTTTTGCCCGCTGTCCATTTAACCTGTAATCCTCTTGAGTATTAAAAAGTTGTTTACTTTGCACAAGAGTTGTTCAGCCTAAACACTCATACCTCCCTCGATGTTATCTTCCACGCAGTAGTAAACAGGAAGGAGGGTTTGGAGTAACAAATGCTACAATGCTGCCCCATTCACTCAACATGCTGAATAATAATGATGATGAAGATGTCAGGTCTCGCTGCCAAAAGAGGCAGAAACAGGTTTCTTGGGCGTCTGAAGGAAAATGAACACACGCTCCAGTGGCTTTTTGTTTTTTTTTGTTCAGACTGTCCTGGACTCAACGACCTTTGTGGAAGAACATTGCTGATTATTTCGAACAAGATATTTCAGATTTATGAGTTCTATTTTTTTTTTACAGCTGGAGGGTCCTTCCCACGAGAAGCACTCTTTCTTTTTCCTACATGTCCTCTTTTTTTTCCATCGTTTGCATCACGTGCGGGAACCTGTAACTGAACTTCTATCACACATTGTGAGCGGTTGCATTCATGGCCGATGTGCTCCATTCATTCTGAGGCTCCTTGACCTTGTAGTGGGAGAGTGACAGAATCAGCGAAACAAGAATGTGAGAGAAGGAGCTAATGGTGGTGTGTAGCTCGAAAAACAGGAAGTGGCCGCCAGTTACATCTGGAGAAACATCTGGAGAGGGGCCTCGAGGTGTGTCTGTGTGTGTGTGCGTGTGTGTGTGTATGTATGCATATAGTTGTGCTGATGAAACAGAATTTAAGTTCAGATAAAAGTGTGTTTATTTCCCTGATAGATGAACAGACTGGTGCATGTCATTACTTTGCAGTGGGAGCTGTGAATCAAAGATTATTACTTTGTCATAATACACTTCCTGTCCATTTTGGTGATCTTACGGTTGATGAAGGCGCTGCTTCTGATGTGTTCTGGGCCACACGTCAGCCTGTGGAGTCGCAGTACAAAGGGGACAAAGGATCCATCTTGACATACAGACATAGTTAGCGACTGGCTGGTGAACATAGTGGAGCATCAGAGGCAGATATTTCCCTGAAGAGACGGTGGAGACCAAAACGGTGATAAAAGGAGAGTAAATATATAAACTTACATTGAACACGGGGCCAGAAACGCAACTCTAAATGAATGCTAATGTTGCTAGATGTGCAAATAAGCCACCGTTTGCTGTAGCATGTTCCCCAAATCCACTTTTTAAAAGTGTTGTTAGGACGGCTATGTAGCTCCCATCTGTGGCGCTAAATCTTTGAATGAGTGTTGTACTGTTGCACAGCTGTCTGTTGTGCCGCCGGCTGCCCAGTGAGAATGTGTGACGATGACATGCGTGTTGAGAGCGTGTGAAAACTGTTAGCAACACACTTTGAGCAGAACAAATGAGATCCATGGTGATATCGGTGAAGGAGCTCAACCCCCCTTAAATAATGTGATCTGCCTGCTGCAGTTTGAGGGTTAAGCTAAGGAGCAGCCAGCCTGACTAAAAGAATTTAGTATGTGTTGGTTTTAAGGAGAGTATTAGTGTCACATGGCCTCCACGCTGAATCAGATGCTTTCTGCCCCTGCAAGAAAGAATCCAAGAGCTGAATGGCAGCATTAGTGCGGCCATGCAAATCACATTATATTTCGTTTGTGAGAGGAAGGTCTCTGGTTTAGATTAGGCATTTCCATGAGAGACAAACAAATGTAAGAAGAGCTTGTAAAAATGGTTGAGTCGTGAGTTTTGTTTTCAGCTGTTTGTTAGATTATTAAACTGCCGGCCATCTGTTATTCCCTCTGGCCCTGCTGACGCGGTTTTAGGTTGCCGACTTTCTTCGAAGTTTGAGGTTCTGGTGACATTACGCTCATTGCCCTACAGTACATGCACGTAGGGAGGATCACGATCAAATTATGATTGGTTATGGGTTTCCATTTTCCAGTCAATGTGTCATAGTTGGTGTTTTTGCATTGCAAGTTTATTAGAAAGCACATCCTGCCTTCCGCTTGGACAAAACCTCCGATAGTTCCCCAAAGCAGAACAGAGTTTTCCAAACATCAGTCTCAAGCATCTCCCTAATCATTCGCTCTCTCTCTCTCTCCTGTCCGTCCAAACAGCTCACGGCCATATTTGCTTTTGGATGCTGCGGCGGATACTCGGGGAAGAACATCATATCTCTCTTCTGCGGCGACGGCAGGAATGAGACTCTCGATGCCAACTTTCACTACCCATTTAGGTGAGATTCACAACACATCACAACGCGGTTTTGAAAAGCCATCAGTTGCGTAATCAATTTCAAAAGGACGATACAATAAAAACCTCTCCATCTTGTATCGTGGCCAGGTTAAGCCAGGTCCCGCTCGTCGAGGGAAACGCCACTCTTTGCAACCACTCCGTCACGACGACGCACATGGTGGGAGACTCGGCCTCCTCGGCGGAGTTCTTTGTGGGCATCGCCGTCGTCTGCTTCCTGTACAGCATGGTGGCTCTGTTGGTGTATTTAGGCTACATGCACGTCTACAAGGACTCTGACTTTGGACCCATTTTTGTGAGTATTGATCTCTTTTGGTCAGTTTGCCGACAGTTCACCCTGAAACCAACTGCAAATGAGAGTCTCGTCCTCGTCTGCAGGACTTTGTGATCACGGCCATCCTGGTCTTCTTGTGGCTGGTGTGTTCGTCCGCCTGGGCGAAGGGCCTGCAGAACGTGAAGGACGCCACGGACACGGCGGCCATCGGCGCCACGCTGGCACTCTGCAAGGGGAGCAACGTCACCTGCGAGGTCACAGACTTCGCCAGCATGAGGACCCTCAACATCTCCGTGGTGAGGAAGAAAATACAGAGCAGCTTCATAAACGAGTTGTGGCAGTGTCCCCCTCCCTGCATGTTTATATAATACTACTTCAGAAGACCTGAGCAGAAACATTAAGCGGCCTGACTCGCAGTCATGAGACAGTGAGCAGTAACACGTTCATTTGACCTCAGGCACTGTTGCTGTGGTCCGCTCAACACAGGTCTAAAGCAAATGTGGCGGTTTGTGATCGATATAAAAGCCATAAAATGTAAATTGTTTGTGTCATCACATACAATTTCTCAGATTCACAGTGTGTTATAAGAAGCCTCCTGTATTACATCTGTATGTGTGTTTTCTTCCAGGTGTTTGGCTACCTCAACATGTTAGTGTGGGCGGGCAACGCCTGGTTTGTGTATAAGGAGACCCGCTGGCACGCCCAGAAGTTCTCTTCTCAGCCCGTGCCTGCAAGGCAGCAGGTCCCTGCACCCATCTAACACGCAATATAGAGCAACACAAACCCATCCGTCGCGTACGTGCACACCACCCACGGAGCGGTCACAGACAGACACAATTTGAGCACACGCACACTGCATGCGTGCACGTGTGCCGATGTTATTACACGTCCAAAAAAAATAAAGAAGCTTTGAGAAGGTGACGGAGGGAGACTGAATGAAGGATATTTTGATAGATGGCCAGTTGAAAAACTGATGGATTCTGTGTTAGATTTTGACTTTATCAACACGCTAGCAGCTGTATAGGTACACGGAGCCGAATTTGCGTTTTGTAACCCAGCTTGTCGTGTGATTCCTTGCACATTCGTGGCTTACTTGAACTGAGAACACTTCATAAAAGCAATGTCAATTTCCCAAAAGATTTCTTCTGCAGCAGTAGGAGGCTGCGGGAGGAAAAAGTGTTCCAACGACGGTTTCATGTGTAGATTACAGTCTTTGTAACTTTTTATTTCTTACCTGTTTCATATACTATCGCGACACCAATGCGACGGTGCAATTAAAAGGTGGGTTTTTTTCATAACTCCTAGATGGTTTCTTATGCTTTAGTAAGCAGATACATGCACAGACAATGACCAAACGTTCTAGGAAGACAACGTTTTCAGGGTAACAGATAACAAAACAGGTTGTCTGTGGTGCAATATGAAGCATAATACTCTCTACCATATTACCTTATCAGAAAATGACATCCATCGTCATTTATTGGCTCACGGTATATAGCATTTGATATTGGCCTTGACATTGAGCAATATATTTGCATCTGTGTTTTAATGTGTTGACTTATTTCATATTTTGTATATTTTTTTAGATTCAGAGCTCCTTGTGTATCTGGAAAATGACTCAAATATTCATTCATTCTTTCATTCGTAGGCCCTCTAGTGGTGGCTAGCGGGTATTTAGATGTCTGGACAAAGCCAAATTTAGGATAATACATTTTCAGATCAAAATGTAGTGTAGAGAGGTACTGTTTTCATGAAGCACACTGATGAGGGGACTCCACGATAAAGTCATTATCCGTCACTGATCATCCTCAGGACGGTGAGTCTGTGCGGACAAGCAGACCGGTTAGATATATATTGAACCTGACGACTGTGTAAAATGGCCTCCGACCCAAATATCAGGCGAGTAAGTTCACACACGACGTTCTTATCACAACATGCACAGTGCACTCACATGGTGCTTACTGAGGTTTCATGGTGTACCGTGAGAGTGTAAGTCCATAAAGAAAAGTTGACTGAAAGTTGCCGACTTAATTACTTCATTAAAATGTTGCAGCGTGAGTCAGCCAGAGTGTGTAATCCTTAAATTCCTCTGCGTCCGTAGACTTTGAATTTATTTAGTCTCAACTCCGGTACCAGATGAAGGTTAAATCCTTCCTTGATAGTGTAAAAAAAATGTGTTTTTCTCACTTTGAATGTGGAAGCGACTTTTTTTGCATTGCTGTTCAACAGAAACAGCTCTGCCAAAGCTCTCGTTTATTCCTCCTTTTTAAGCTTATTCCTTATCTCCATATGATGTTAAATCAGTTATTTTGTTGTTGTCAAAACAGCTGTTTTTTTTTATTGTCTAGTTTTTTTATAAATCATTAATGAGACACCAAACAGTGAGCTAGTGTTGTGTCTAATAAAACTCATGTCACTTCTTTGTCTTATTTTTCATTTTAGCTATTCGTAGATGATTTTGTTTGAAGGAATTTCTGATTTTCTTTTTTTATCTATTGCCTTTTAATGTAATAAAAATAGTGGGATGATGATGAATTCATACAACTCTGCTGCACTGGTTATGGTGTACTGGTTATGCCTCTGCACTCTCGTAATCATCATCCGACTATAGCTGTGTAGCTTTGTCAATGATTCCAATGCATTTAACCTGCCAAACGGTCTTCAAGAGAGACGTACATTCACTCTGTGACATGCACCATTTCAATGTACCTTTTGTTTTTTCAATAAAAATGAATGATTCTTTTGTCATTTATCTCTTTGTGTGTTTGTATGTCTCCAGTGCACAACATGTGGGTGTTTGTCTGGCACTTTTTTCTGTCAGGCCTTCACATGGAAGCCAAACCATTTTTACTAAAAACGTCTATTCAACTTTAGTTTAACTTCACATTTCCTCCCCGGTCATGTGTGAAATAGGAGATTTTACAGAGCAGGTTTAAACATCTTGGAGACAGAAAAAAGTATGAAATTGTTTGAATTCAACAAAACAAATGGTGGGTTTGTCTGTGTGTGAGTGAGAGAGACAAAGGAGAGAATAGAGAAGTGTAGTGTGTGTGTGTGTGTGTGTGTGAGGGAAAGACAGCAATGATTGCATTCAACCACATGAAGTGTGTGTGGCTTTGACACATCAGTACAAACTAATCAAAGTGGTTTCCTTTGCCCTCGTTTCCTCTGTATCTCTTCTCTCCCCCTCCTCTGTCTCACTCGCTCTCCCTCTGATTCGGCTGAAACACTTGACGTCTTGCTGCGTCATGTGAGACGCAGGCTTCTTCTTCTTCCTCTGTTCAGGGTTTAAACCCACGAGATGTAAACGTCATGCAGCTGTACCAAAAGAGCTGCTCTGTGCTGTATCTGTTGCATAACAGCTGGACTCAAGTGACCAGTTTGTTCAGTATCATCGTGATGGAAGAGGAGCGGTGATCCACTTGAAAGTGTCTTGACTTTCATCTCGCCTCACTTTGCACTTGAAATGCAGGTTCTGTTTTCAGCCACAGGAGGTCAATGTAGTGCCATGTGCTTGACCTACTGAGCCACTTTGACAATCTCAACATCCGGGCGCAGTTTGTTTCACTGGCCCGATACTTAATATATTTAATTAATGATGTCCCCATTAAAATAAATAAAAAACGCTGCTTTTGACCAGTGTCTACCTGACCCCGATTACAGTGCTTTATTACTGTAAAAGCTGACACATTATATAACAAATTGCAACATATTCAAATAAACTGATTTATTTTGCTGTTATGTTGGTGTTTTATTTGCAGTGGAGTCTAACCTCTGACCCCAACCTGCACAAGGTTGCGGTGAAGCCAATAATTAAAATAAACGTTTCATTATATGCACAAAATTAAACTGCAACTGTAACCTTATAATATAATCTGATCTACTCACGCCATAATGTTATTCATAGTTCTGACCTTCTCTTTTCAAAATACATTACACCCATTACTTTGCAATTGCCTGGCAAGAGCTCATAGTGCTCTAATTTCTTGTAATGAAGCTGAGAGAAGATTTAAGTCTAGCGTTGGTACAACGGCCCGTGTCTTATATTTCCAGCCTCAACCTACAGTAAAGCATAAAGCGGTATCTGGTTCATCCACGTGGTCTTTCCTGCCAGGCCTGATATCATAGCCGACACTTATTTCAGGTTGCAAAATGCCCAAGTGCCATCATATTTCATTATCATTTTTAATTATAGGGCTCTATGTAGCATAGACCTGACCAATTACACCTAATAGTAACCTACATATATTGTTACCTTCAGTGGATAAAGTAAGAGCAAAGTAAAACAAAAATAAGGTCTCAACATGTACAGTCACAGCAACAGGTAGATGGTTCAAGTTATTATAATGTCCCCTTGGTTTTACAGACATATCTAACGGTCAGCATTCATCAACATGGTCTGGATGAGGTAAGGTTATTATCAATACAAATTGTTTTAAATGTCTGGCAAAGAATTTCTGAATGACACATCCCCAGTTGTGTTCTTTGTCACAGAATATGAATGCCAGGCATGCTACATTTCCTGTCTTTGTAGTTGATAGGTCCACCAATAACATTCAATTAGTGACACTATTATTTGTTATTGTATGTATTTTTTATACTACCCAATGCAAAAAAAAGAAAAATTTAATATGACATCTAATGTTTCCATTGCAACATAACCGTGTAACGGTCCTACAGTGAGAGGGACGTGATCATGCTACAGGCCACCTCCATAGGCTGCTGAACTTTTCAACTCGTGAGTAACGTTCGCTCCGCTGTCTGTCGCTCAGCGTCTCAACCCCTAAACCCTCCGACAGAAGCCGAACCAAGCCGAGGCCCAGCGACAACGACGTCAGCATATCTCGTTCTTTCGTTTTTCTGCCTGCTGCGTGCGAAGGAGAGACAGGGAGAAAAAAAAAAAAAAAAAAAAAAAAACGTCTCTCAGCAAAGCAACAAGAAGGAAGAGCAATGGCGACACTGGATCGCCAAATACCAAGTCCGGATACGTTCCTTTGCGAGCCTTGGTCTTCCTTCGTCAGTGCGGCTAAATTACGTTTTGTTGACAGTAAGTTCGCACGTCGGTAGCGTTGTTGTTTTCACGGACAAACTGTCGGGAAGTGCGTGCTCCAACTGTCTGTGATTGAGTTGAGTAAGCCCCCACAATGCAGGGTTCCGTCAAAGCGCAGCAAAGTAACTGTCAAAAAATATCACTACGAAATGCAATATTAATAGGTCGCTTTAATAGTCGTGCACATGGGCGCGTGAGCAAAAAGCTTATAACCCCTTACGCTGCAGAGTTTGTACCACTGGCGCGTGCAGTAATGCATTTCCTGCGCCCACAGCTGTAAGTTTTGTTAGCTTTTCTGACAGCTTCAGTTTGCTTTTACTAAAAGCCAGCGCGCGCTGCTGCTAGCGAGCTAATGCTAACCACGGTAGCATTGCAACCTCGGACCAGCGTGGCTCCGCGCGTGGCCCCCCCAAAGTTTTGTTGTGACTGCTGCCGAGTGTTTGTAAGCGGCTGCTTGTGCTTCTTGTGACGCAGACTCGTCCCCGGATAACCGCGACAAACAGCTTTACTGCCCCGGTGAAGCCGCGAGGCTCGGCAAAGGAGGTGAGGAAGTTGCACCGACAGATACTCTAACGCTGTCACCCGCACGATGATGTTTGTTATTGTTTTGTTCGTACATGCTCTGCAGCATCGAAGGATGCCAAACATGTTTATATACAGAAAACCGCCATTAACGGGCATCGTGCACTTTTTAAATACATGCTTTAGTTGAGATATGAGGAGGGACATATTGATGTTGGTGTGTCTGAATAACACAGCTGTCATACAGTAAGTATCATGTAACTAATGATTATTTTCTCCATTAAACGATTCATCTTTATGCCCATAAAATGGCAAAACATCCAGCTAAGCTATCGTGTTGTTGGAAATAAATAAATATACAGTAGCTGGAGAGCAGGGGTTCCCATGTGTTTTTCAGTATTACCCAAACCACATATTACCTATGTGATAGAGCAGCAGCCAATCAGAAGTGCTCGTGCATGGCTGACAGTCTGTCTGATTTATTGTCTTAATTATGTTTTGTTTTTAGCAAAAGAAAATATATATATATATATATATATGTATGTGGAGGGGGTTGTGGGGTGCCCCTAAGCAGTGAGTGGGTGCCTCCACCCCCCCCCCCCCCCCCCCCCTTCAGGGACAGAGCCCTGAGGAGTTCCTCCACATCCGCCGATGTATAAATACCCCCAGGAGCACGCGCTGCACATTTACACACTCGAGTCATCCCTGAACGTTTGCAGCAGCCCTCGTACAAACACACCAACACACACACACACCGACACACACACACACACACCCACCGAGGCGGGGAACGTCTTCTCACTCTCACTGGTCAAATACCAACACACACACGCGCACACACACGCCTCATCTTCCTCTCTCCGAGCCAAACTGCAGCGGTGTTTCCAGAATTGCTGATCCGTTGGCACCATGACACTAAAAACAGACACCCGTAAGCCTCACAGACACGCGGGGAAGCACGTCTTCAAAGCTGTATTTGTACGTTTGAGTAGCGTGGCTCGTCGTCGTAGAGTCAGACTCACTTTGCCACTTCAGTGTAAACGTATTTTGTAGATGGGGAGGCCAGGTTTGCAGTAATTGGTGTGTGTGTGTGTGTGTGTGTGTGTGTGTGTGGTGTGATTGGTATCTATGTCTATTTGTCACTCTCTCACACACAGTGGAGATGATGACAACCAGCAGCAACTTTGTCGGGCTGGACTGACAGCGGGTGTCGTCACCTCACTAGAAATAGGCGGCGCTGTAATGCTTCTATTTAGTGTGTCCACCACTGTCTTCAGTGGGGACGGGAGCCGTCATGTTATTGTTGTGACGCTTTAGGTGATAATGTATGTATTAGCCTTCTTAGAGTATATTCTGATGAAGACGTCTCTACATGAGCTGTTTCCTCTATTTAAGTCCTTTTGACTGTGGAATTTTTGTATTTATCTTCGGACATTTTATAGGCCAAACTCAATTAATAGAGCAAATAACCCGCAGATTAATTGGTTAAATAATTGTAAAAATGTAGCCGTAAAAACCTTTTCTTAATATGTGATCAGAGTCGAAATAGATAGTGGAATGTCCTTGATGTTATACATTCAGCCGACATGTTAGAACATAACTCCAGTTTCACATTTTGAGATTATATCAGTGAAACCCGTTCGTACGCTTTATGCCATAAATGGCTTCATGTATTACTCGCAGGAGTTCGTTTGTCAGCCTGGCTTTTATACCCGACGCTCACATCGTTCTGATCGTTTGAAGCTTATCGTAACAACTCGGGTGAAGTAGGTTTAAACTTTTGTTTCCTGATCATAGCCCAGCACACGTGTTCGGTTTCTCCGTGTGACACGCTGTCTTTACAGTTTAGTTACTACTGCAAACAGTTTGCCTCCTGGAAATAAGACCTGCCGCCTATTTCTGGACGCTCACCGAAAGTCTTGCTCTCTTATTTCAGTAAAAAAAGGACGAGGGAGTGTCTTCATACAAGATGCTGGAATCTTGAACTCCATAAGTTTAACCCAGATTTGTATCATTGGCAGTTTTGTAAAAAACGGAGCGACTAGTAGAGTTTTTAATCATTAGTATCTCCAAACACGTTTGTTCGCCAGTGACTGATTGTTTCTGGAGTTCATTTTCAGGCCTGTCAGAAATAGACGACGCACTTAGTCTGCATTTGACTTGGCAGATGCAGAGGAAAGTGCATTCGTACTCACTCCCACTAAAAGTCCTTTTTGCATGTTTAGTTTTGTCTGGGACACTAACTGCTCAAGTTGTTGGATCCCTCGGCAGGTCGAGCTAACCTGCAGCGGCGTCTCACTGCTCACATTGCAATGTTATTAACCCAACCGCCTAACAAGCCGTCGACTAAAAATGACCACATTCAAAAGCTGCTTTTCCACACGCAGCCAAAACTTCCTATTTGTGTATTATACCCCCCCCCCCCCCCCCTTTCGGTTAAGTCAAAAACAAACACGCTTTATTTGCTTGTGAGGGAAAGCAGTTTTTATTCAGCAAACACAGGAATCAGAGAGTTTGAAGTGTGGCTTAAATCCAGCAGCATGTTTAGAAATAATGGGGGGGGGGGGGAGGAGTGAGCGATTATCTCCTCTTCTGTGTTGACGAGGGGAACTTGTGCAAAGCATCTCAGTGCAGCTATACTCTGAAACCAACCGTCGGCCTGACGAGAAAGCCACTTCCTCTAATACCAGTTTATTTTACCGCGTTGGCGTTACTCTCTTGCCCTTCGTTTTGATTCAGTCTTCAATCGGTATAACTCAAAAGTAAAGAAATATTCCTGCCAGCGGTCACGACAACCTCAGTGTTTTTTGTTTGTGTCCTTGAACACTTCATGCATGCGCAATGAGACCCACTCTGACCTTTTGCAGTGTGTATACACACACCCTCTGCTCTCGTTGTCTACACAGTTGTGTGATACGACTTAGACCTTCAGTAACCTTCGCAGATCCGTTTCCTGCACACACACACACACACACACACACACACACACTGATGTGCACGAGACATGACTGACGCTCTCTTTGACTTCCCAGATGACAACAAAACTCACCAGCAGTGCGAGGCCGCGAGGCCGCGACGCCGCGGCATGCACCTGCACACCGTCAGACACACACACACACGCACACATTCTCTCAATTTTTCCCAAACACACACACACATCCATCCGTACATGCCCCCCCGCCTCCCCTCAGTGAGTCTGGCTTAAGCCCCGAGCTAATAAGTGCTGCGATTTCCGTCAGCGGAGCTTGTTTGGGTGCAGGACGATTAGGCTCTTACAGCTTAGCCAAAACAGATATTGGCTAATTTCCATGAGGACAAATGAGTTTTTCTCTATATTTCTCTGAATCAGTTTTTGTTTAGTGGCACAGTGTTGTTGCTGTTTGCTTTCTTGAGAGGATTGTCTGTCACTTTTATGCCTGTTTAGTGATTTGGACACACTGTCATTTTATGTAAAAGCAGCTCCAAAGCTAAATGAACATGTTGAGCATTGTGAGCTTCTGTCTGGCAGGTTTGTTTTTCAGATTTGAGTGTCATTTAAACACACAATATATTTTACTTTTGTTTGTTTTCTCGCTCTTCTTCTCTTGTTCTATACGATTCTCAGTTTTTTTGTTTTTCTGAAATGTCTTTCTCAGAGATGCTTGGCTACAGAGCACTGGAGGATTTTTGTCTTGTCTGCCATGTCTGCGATCAGGTGGTCACTCCTCAGGGCATCCTCTCACACTATGGTAAGACACACACACACACACACACACACACACACAGCGACCCCACAGGGCAGAGGCACACATGAAAGCCTCAGGCCATACCTCGTGGCATCTCCAGTTGTCACCCGGAGGCACAGAACACACACACACACACACACACACACTCATGCAAAGCAGCCAGATCAACACAATCATCTCTATTTATCCCTGCAGGGCTTTTTGAAACATAGTCTATCTACAACTTATCTTCCAGTCCAAACTAGCACACACCACTTGTTTGTACTGTCTAATACTCAGTAGGCTGATACAACTGAAAAGCACTCAATAATTTACAGAGAAGTGGACCTGATGTAGCATTGTGCCTGTTTATTTTGTGAGAGAAACAGCCATTACAATAATATTCTTGTACTCTGGAAAAAATGCTGAAGCAAAAGGAAGATTCAACAGACCGATGGGTTGATTTAAGAAAGAAAGAAATACAGATAAAATACACATCCATCTGTTAAACCTCACCTTTTTAAGAGTGTTTGTTGTTCAAGCACTTGATCCCGGCTCCCATTGGCCCTCCGCCCTGTCCGTCTACCTCTTTGTTTGTTTTTGACCGGGGCTCCACTGAGCACGCTCGCATCTGCCCCGCGAGCTGCTGCTTCCTTCTGTTGGCGGCACGTGCACCAGCCATAGCCGTCTGTTTGGGCGGGGTGGGGGGGGGGGGGCATGGTCACGCTTAATGAGCACACACACACACACACTTCTCCCTGAGAGGAGAGAGGCCAGTGGAGTTGCATGCTCACACATTTCTCACTTTCTGTTTCTCAGCAGAAAGAGGTCAGTGGTATTGTAAGACACACACACACACACACACACACACACACACACACACACACACACAGCGTCAGGAGTGGGAATCTCCTGAGAGCTCCTCATAAAACAAAGCTATCCTCGGGCCACAGTATTTTAACAAGCTGGCGTTGTGGTGGGCTAGCAGGCCAAGTCACATGCTGACAAGTAGAAAAGCAGCATGTGTGAGTCACTTTCATCATAGGTTCATCATATACTTTAAAAACGTACATTCATTTTAATTCAGTCAAACTGTCCAGCGTCCAGTCATTCTTAAATTTGAACCCGTCAAGATTTGCTTACGATGTTTTATGCATTTCCTCCCGTTGTCGCTTATTCCTCATCTTACTGTAATGTCCTCACAAGTATAGTGTCCTGCTGGGGGTTCTAAATGAAATGTTGTGCATTTCTATTCCCTGCAATGGCCCTGTAGTTGTGTGTATCCATCACGGGATCTGCTTTCATGCTTGACCTGTGCGTTGAATAAGCACTGAGGCCTTGGATATACAGAAACACACACACACGCGCACACACACGCACACACACGCACACACACGCACACACACACACACACAGAGAGGAGGAGGGGGTTGGCTGTCTCAGGGGTCAGCGGCTCCGAGTTATACTCGCCCAGTTTGCTGCTCAAGCGTTGCCGTGTGTGACGAAGAGAGTGGTCACAACTTAAGCTCGGCCGTTTAATATTTGCCACGTCATGTGTTCAAGAAGGTTTAACTGCATGTTATATGTCGGAGACCTGCTCCATGTAGTAGATGTTTAAACGTCCTTAGAGGAACGCAAGCACGTATGTTCTTAGCATAAGTAGCCCCGGTGGGATGAACCCCTCACACTGGCAGCGTTCGTACCGTGCTCTCTGTGCAATGAGCTCGTAGAGAAGAAACGTGAAAGAGAAATAGTTTTTAATGCTCGTGGTTGAACCTCCAAAGCTTATTTTGGACAGAACAGGATGTTCTAAAGACATATTCCCAATGAGGATATTTGGTTTCACCACATTTTTTTTAAGCAATGTGGGAGAATTATTGAAACTTGCCTCATATTGATGTTTACTAAGGGCTAGTATGATTAGAATGAGTGTATTTCAATAGCATTTTGTATGACGGTACATGTGGGCCCTGAATAGTTGCGATCATTTTTTACTTATATGTCAATTGTAATATTAGAGGGAATGATCAATATTGTCATTGAAAAACATATTAAAATGACTATGGGATGTTTTTTGCGGGGATCTCAAGCAAACAAAGATGCTTCATTAAGTCTGTAGAATTTGATACGTCGGCCAGAACATCTCTGCAGAACGACAATATTTATTTTGATACACACGTCGCCTTTTACAAATATTTGAACATTGCGGCAGGCTACATTGCGACACATTTGTTCAGCCCGCAACACCATGACAAACTAGACATTTCAATATTTCAGATGCGTGTGTGTGAGTGAGTGAGTGGTGATTTTGAAGCTGTGCGTTTGGATAAATCAGAACCTCCCGCTGTGTTCAGATGTATCGCTGTATTCCTTCCTGTCCTCTCATCCACTACAGCTTCTTCTCTCCACTCTCTCAGTCCGTCTCTTCTGCTGGCGGCCCCTGCTGTGGGGAAGTCGAGCGCACGATAAAGTTGTTGTTGCTGTTTAAAGTGTCAGTCTCTCTGTCTCTCTACTGGATTAATTGAGCTCTGAGGCAGGTCAAAAACAACACTTCCTGTTTCCTTTCGGTTTCATTTCGCTCCTTAACAAGCGTGTGGGCTGCTCGCTGAAGTGTGACGATTGTCTGTTTTTTTTTTTCTGGAGAGTTTTGCCCCGTAACCACAGTGTCGCTCATTTCCGCTGTTGTGTTACGGTTATTGCGGCTTGGCTGGACGTGAACCGAGGCCCGGGACGATTAAAATTCCAGCTGCTGCTGCTTCACATGAGACGTAGTTTTACATGTGTACGGTGTTCAGAAATGCAAAGTGTGTGGCATCAAAAAAAAAAACTAATTTCAGGGGAGACATTGCTCAGAAATCATTGTAATCTTCTCTGATGATGATTTATGTATCTATTCCTTTTCTAGATTGCGTAATAGTAAATGCATAATAGTATTTATCCAAGAGATCAAAGGCTCACAACCTTTTTTTTTAACTCTTTAACCTCTTTACCTGCCTCACTGTGTGATTTTAGTTTGTTTTCTAAGATATGACAACATAATATAATGGACCTAATAGTCTATATACACATACACAGTATACATAATAGTTCATGTAAATGTTTCCTTGTTGTTATGTAGGGAGTTGTCATATTGTTCACCTAAATTTACAAAAGACATGATCATGCATCGATTGCCAGTAGAAAGTGGAAAACTAACCACTGTTTTCTAATACAAAACTAGTTGCCTTTGACTCAGCGTTTCTAGAAAACCTGAATCACTGACAATCTTCATAGATGCTTTTCTCATGTCGATCTCTCTCTCTGACTCTCTGCCTCGCACAATGTAAACAAACCCAGCTGAGCTTCCGAGAGCCTCCTGCTTCCTCGTCGTGCAATGGCTCCACCCACAGGATGAGCCAGCAGCCTATCGGCAACCAGCTGGGCTCTCAGCATTGCCATAACGACAGCGGCAGGCAGGCAGGCAGGCAGGCAGGAGAGCGTAGCAGCGAGGGTGCCCTTGTGGTCGAGTGGCTTAGTGACCTTGCCTGGGCAGCCGTCCATGTATTGTACATCAGTGCGGTTAGCTCCCAACTGGCTCCTTTTACTCACAGGATGAGCTCTGTTACAAAGCAAAATACACCTCATTCTGTTTTTATATGCTCAACTGTGCGGATTCATTGAACTGGACAGTTGAGCTGTCAAAAAATTCTGTGTGAAATAATGTGTGATTTAAAGTGTGAAATCATGACCGTTGTAGCCGCATACCTGCAAATGTGGCTCTGGACTTTGGTCCTGCTACTCTGAATACAGCTGCCTCCCTGCACCTCTGCTTCCACTGGCCTATTTACACACCTGTCACACACACACACACACACACACACTCATATTCTCACATATGCTAATTACCCTCTTGCAAAGTATGCTTATATGTACTCGCTATGCATACAAACTACATATAGCCTATACTTTGGACAAAAACACGCATACGCTGGCAGTATTCAAGTTCCCAACGCAGTGTCGTATACCTTCACGCACACCTGTTGTACTCATGCATGCGGTGGCTAATCTCTTCGACACACACAGACACACTTTGCGCATGCATTGCACACACACACACACGCACACACACTCCCCCTCAGTCACCTGCAGCACACTTTCATATGCACTCGTGCACTCTGAGCAAACACACCGGGTCAGTCCCTCTGTCTGCCCTGCCCTTATTGTTCCAACGTGCTGCTGTTGGGAGACTACTACTACACCCATTAACCGGGTTGTACAACATTGTGACACACGCGCACACACACACACACACACACACCCTGATGCTGCCTACTGAGGTTTGTACACTAAGGAAACCCTTTCTAAAATTATACTTCAGGCTTTTGTTTTTGCACTTAAGTACCAAAGAAATACAGACACCCCTGTGAGGCTTTCGCATTGCTTTAAAGGGCTAGTTCGACGTTTTGGGAAAGGCACTCATTCGCTGTGTTTGTGTGCCTGTTTCTTGGTCAGGCTAGCTGTTTCCTCTTGCGTTCAGTCTCTGTGCAAAGGGAAGCTAACCAGCTGCTGGCGGTGGACACACATTTTCCCCTACGGACAAGAGAGTGGATCAGTCTTCTAATCTAACTCTCGTCAGAGTTGGATTATCCCCCTCATCACACTGGATGATGGTTAGAGGTCCCTTTGCTCCGTGTCCTGTACGTGCCCACAGATGCTACAGGTTTTTGGGGTAAAATCTTCGTCCAGCACTCTCGGGGGCAGAGAGTGCTTATCTAATGGCTCGGTGGCTAGCTGTCGGTCATGCGGTGCAATTTTGCACAATTACAAGCCAATGGGAGACATTGCCTGGCTTCTTCGCAGGCTCCCGTCTCTACATTTCCCTGCCGTCATACCTCAGGGGAATGCAACGTCCGTGGGAGCACCGTCCTGTTGGGATTCACACATTAAACTTGAGGCATGTGCTTAGGCTGTGGGACACCCAGGCTTGCAGTGCACAGTGACCTGGCCTTTTTGCCCAGTCGGCAGTTGGGCCGAGTTTCTGTATACATGTAAAGTTTCGGGCCCAGCTGGGACTACATCACATCCCTATCGGCCTTCGCCTCAGTGTTTACATATACGGAAGCCTGGTAGAGGGACCTACTATTTTGTCTGCCTGACTCTGTTAGTCTGTCACTGTGTGTGTGTGTGTGTGTGTGTGTGTGAGAAAAGTTGTATTAGTGAGTTGTTTTAGCTTGACCTTGGCTTTTATATCTTCTACTCTCTGTCAAGTATTTTAAAAAGCTACCAAAGCTTCAGGGTGACATTTAGCAGTTCCATATTCTACCTGAGCGGCTCTCTTCATGTCACTGCTCTCTTCAGTTTTAGATTAGCATCTTATCAGCAGACAGGAAATGCAGCTAAACACACGGGCTGGTCTCTTTTTAAAAAACAACTTATCTATCTGTCAACTTAATCTTGGTCGATCTGGCAGATGTTGGTTATTTACTTCCTGAAGCAGCTTTTAGATTTGCATAACTTTGTTTTGAATTATGAACATAATGACATTGCACCAACTCAAGACACTGTGTTACTGTGTGTACGGTGTGTTCCCGCCTCCTTTCTCTTGTGACATGTTCACCCCTCTGCTTTCACTCAGGTAGCTGGGGTGTAGTTTCCCTGTGAGGCAGTCAGAGAGAGAGAGAGACAAGCAGTCCTGGACCACATTCCCTCCCTACCCTCCTCCCACAAAGACATGCATAGCAAAAACCGTAAGTGTGAGCTCCTCTTCTCTCCCCCCCCCCCCCCCCCCCACACACACACACACACACACACACAGCCTTGTTATTTACTCCCCTCTCTTTCTGTGTCTCAGCACCCTTTCACTTGTGCATTCTGATCAGATCTGGGTCAAAAGTATTTTTAATTGTTGGCTCTTGTTTTGTTCGAGCAGCACATAATAACAAACTGGTGGAGTTAATCAGACAAGGACACTTCAGCTGGTGTCAGGCATGTTGCTAATTAGAGAAAAGTACTTTAAATTGATTTGTAGACGCTTCTTTTCTTTGTGAAAAAAGGTTCTGGCACAGATTCGTCTTATAACACGGCGATCTGGCACCGAAACCGGTTAGAAAAAGAGAAATAAAGTTGGTGTAAATGCTACACCACACTAATCACTTCTAGTCTGGTGAAAATTGGATGCAACTCAGATCCCAAAAAAGTACCCAGATCCAAAAAGTACCCACAAGCATGGTCTTGATAGTAGGAGTGTGTCTTCAGCTCTCACACATCCATGTGACCTCACACACTTTGTCTCTGTCTCGACCTGTTCCAGAGAAGCGCCACGGCTCCCCCGCTCCCTCCAGGAGCCTCCTGGTCCCCATGAAGCCCAAAGCACCTGCGGTGGCCCCCGCTGTGGCCCCCGGTCCTGGGGACACGCTGGCCTTCAGGGTCCCTAAAGATTTCCCTCACGCACGCTTCAGTAAGGCCCCTCTTGCGGTCTACCCACCAAAGGGGGCCCGGAACAAGCCGTGGTGGGCACATTTTTTAATATGATGACTTTCTTACACATATTCCCGCCACACTTTTTTAGGAGCTGCGGGGAGTTTCATAAAATGCTGCTTTTGCTGATTCCAGAAGTCGTACAGTGTTTTAACTCCACTCTTCCCCTCTGCAGTGTATCGCTTCCTGTCGTGAGCCTGGAGAAGATGCCCTGCCTCAGCCATGCCGACTCTGCGTCACATGTGCGCCTCACCAGCTCCTCTTCATCCTCCTTCTCCTCTCCCTCCTCTCTTAAACCTCCCTCCCTCACTCCCCCGGCCTCCCAGCGGTCCGGCGAGAAGCTCACGAACGGCCGCGGCACCGGCGGGCCGTCCACACCGCGCTCCACCGCCTCTCCATCCTCTCTGGACGGGCGGCCCAGTCCCGCACGCTCTCCGCTGGACCGGCGGCTGCTGTCAACACCTTCTCCCTCCGCGCTGGACCGGAAACCCTCCCCGTCGCCTTCCCCCGCTCACCGACACGGCGCTCTGCTGCCATCGTCGTCGTCGTCGCCATTGGAGAAGAAGCAGCAAAACGGGACTAAGACGTCCTCCAGGTCGCAGAGAAGACTTTCAGGTCAGCCTCTCAGATTATTCTGCATTGATCCAGGTGAATTATTCTCCTCCCATCTACCGCTTCCAAACGTCTTTTCTTTAAATAAAAAAAAAACAGTGATGCGCACGAGTTAACCTCGTGGTCATCTCAAAATAAGAGAGGTGAAAACATGCACAGTAATAAAGTTAAAAGGTTTTGATGGACACTTCTGGTTCAGCTTTTTCCTCTTCTCCCCTCGTCTTCTCTCTCCATTCGAGCTCCGCTCCTCTGATTTACACCGTCTAATTCACGAGCTCCCGCTGCCAAAAAAGCTGCTCGTCTTCTTGAGAGATTTCCCCCACCTCCTGTGTCTCTATATTTCTTTTTCATCCTCTCACTCTCCACCTCCTGCCTCGACCTCCATCGTGCCTCTCTTACGCACAGACACACACACGGTCTGGCCTCATTTTTTGTTCTTTGACACACTCCCGTTTCCTCCTCTCTGTTGGTGTTTTCTCTCCGTTTCCCTCTCCGTCTTGCGCTTCTGCTTTTTTTTCAGTGTCTTCCTTCAGTCCACGTTCACACTAACCCGTCTCAACTTCCTTTTTTAAGGTTGTGTGCGAGTGAGCATGTGAGCATGTGAGTTTGTTTATTTCTGAGAGTGCTTGCACGTCGCTGCCGCACATGTGTGTGTGTGTGTGTGTTTGTCGGTCTACACCTGTATGCGTCGCCCAGAAAGATTACAGGGATTATGGGTAAGGCCAACACTAGATTACAGCCCTCTGACAGCAACACTATTTAAGGTAACCTGCTGACTGGAAGTTGTTGTTGTTGTGCGAGGTTGTGCTGGGCGACACAGGTCTCTGTGTTTCTGAGCAATGCTTTCGTATCAGCAGAGACAATTAACAAAAGTTTAGCATGAAAGGCCTTCACCATTTGATTTATGTATGTAAAAAGAAAATTCATTTTGTTTTATAACTTCATAACTAATAATTCTAATGATCCTTAATCTTGTTACTGACTGTAACCAGCGCCATTGCTGAAACATTTGATAAAGCTACTTCCTGAATCAACTCTAACATACCTTACAAACCAGAGGGCACCGTTTCACTACGGACTGGATGTATTGTGTTAGATGATATGGTTAAACTGAGTATTTAATTAAAATGTATGCTTATCATTATGATCACTCTCGTTTCTGCATTATTTGATGTTGAACAGGTGAAAGATGGGGATTTGTTTTACCCCAAAAAGGGGAGAAAAAAAATGAGTAAAAATGAGTGGATAATATTTTACCAAATCCCAAATAGTAAGAAGCTAACTGAGGTTGTAAGTTCATGTTCCATAAATAGAGATTTGTAACACCTGAGGATCTTCTAAACATTTTACCCGAGGAGCAGATCTTAACGATGGAAATCAGAGACTTTGGCTGCAAACCGGCACAGTCATAAAAGTGAATAGCTGCATGTCGTCATCAAAGTAAATTCTCTATTCATTAAAGCAGGAGAGAGTTTCCCGGGGCCGTCAGTCACAGTTGACTCTGGTCCCGCTGCCAGTCTGTCCTGTCAACCATGATTTGTTCCAGCTTGCGGGGATCTTTCCAGTTTACCCGCTAGAAAAACTGGAAACACTTCTAATAATGTAACACAGCATCGTACTATGAGACTACAGGAGCCTTAAAACACAGCTGAATGTCTGAATGATCAAAGGAATATGTGAAGAGACAAATGTCAGCGAGCCAAATGCTTTCTTAAAAGAGACGCATTAATGCACTTGTGGTACTGTGAGCCTCCCACTCCCAGCAAATATGATTAGCTACTTGAAAGAAGGAGGGAAGAGATGCCAGTCTAATGTGTGTATGGGTTTACATGTTTTTTTACAGGGAGAGTCTTTGATCCGAACAAGCACTGTGGAGTCCAGGACCCCGAAACGAAGCGACCCTGCACGAGGTCTCTCACCTGCAAGGTAACACAAATACGATCTCTCGCACTCCCCGTCCGTCTCTGTGCTTCGTCTGCACTTCCCCTTCCTCAGTCTGTGCAAGGTAGCAGTGCGGAGGCATTACAGGGCCCACACTTCCCTTAATGAGGTAATTATAGATGTTGGATGAGGCTGCAACATCTTTCAGCTGTAAAACTGGTATTTTACTGCCCTTTAATTACTTCTAGCAAGCGTTACTAATCACTTCAATCTGTTTATTAAGTAATTAGAGCTGTATCGGGCTCGTGTGTTGATATTGTTCGGAGTGGCTGGGGCGATCGTGTTCTCATCATTTCTGGGTGGTTTTTCAATGTTGATGTCTCCGTTAATACTGGCAGTCCCAATGAGAACAAGGATTTAATCAGAGACGCCTTCCAGGAGTATGTTATTTATTCAGTCATATATTTATCTCCATATTTCCCAGTTTAAAAACCCATCCACTGATCCCCACACACACATCTAAACACTATTGTTTTTCCTTGTTTACCAAAAGCATCTTCAATTCTAAATGATCTTATGAACCTTCTTAAGCTTTAGAGGTGTTCCCCTGATTGTAGATAATATCGTAGGAGGCCAAGAGCGTGAACATCCTGAACCTGTAAGAGGAACCAAAAACTGCGACTGCTTGATCTCCGATTTGATATTGTGTTTTGAGTAACGTCTCCCTTGAATATTAGTTGTTCGCTACATTTTTGAGTAGATAAGATGCATCTGTCGGATCTTTAAAGCATTTTTAGAGGCCTCTACAGGAAACATATTTCCTTCCAAAAGCCACACACCACCTGTTATTTAACCAGTATTCCATCAGCCTCACACTCGCATCCTTTAGAGGACTGTTGGAAAACCAAATGTTTGGTAGCTGGTTCCCTTCCAATGTAGTTGGACTAGCTCACCACGAACAGGCAATATTTACCCGTGTTAGTGTGGTGTGACGTGGGCAGCAGCACGGTGCAGCGATTATGGAAACTTTCCTGAAACCAGAGAGCCATGATTGAAGCCCCTGGGAGTGCAACCCTCAGCCCTGCTCAATTAACTCCACGTATCAATACTTTCATTGTCAAAGTCTTTCTGTAAAATAACCTTTTGTGTTTGTTTGTTTTTTTGTCTGCCACAGACTCACTCCTTAACCCACCGCCGAGCCGTCTCCGGCCGAATGAAACACTTCGACATCCTCCTGGCTGAACACAAGGGGCGGGCGAAGCTCAACGAGGGAGCGAAGGAGAAGGAGAAGGAGAAGGAGAAGGACAGGGACGGATCGCAGGGAGGGAAGGAAGGCGGCAGCCAGAGTATCACGCCACAAGAGACCTCAAGTCCCAGCAAGCCTCACTGTCCGAACGGACGACCTCTGTCCACGCTGAAGCTCAGGCTGGCAAATGCACACATACCCAGGTAGGGCAGAGGAAACACACACATACACACACTTACACACATACGGTATTCACTATGTGTGTGTAGAACAACCTGACCATCCAGGCTGCCAAGGATGGATGAGATCCGTGTCCAATCAGGTTCGGTTCTGTCAGTCACGTGATCAATGTGTCTGATCTTCCGAGCATATGAGGAGAAGAAGTAACCGTGGTACAAAACTTTCAATCCTCATAAATCCAAAGAAATACAATATTTTCAAAGTAAACTATTTCAATGCTATAGATTTAATTGCATTTATACACCAATATTGCCAATACAATTTCGTAATTAGGTATTTAGTTGCTTATAAGATTCAAAATGTTACAGCAATTATTTGCTTCTTTATATGTTGTCTACTCTGTTGCCTTTTTTTTATATATATATATATTTATTACCATTAAGTCAAACAATTGACTAATTTTACAACTGGTTTTGCATTCATTTTTTTTATAATATACATATATATATATACGTTTTTTTAAGTTTAAGCTGTACTTTTAAAGAAACTCTCTGAATAAAAGTCTCTATTCTTTTTTTAATTTATCAAGCATTATTTATATTTACAGATTTATTTTGGGATACTTTAGCACACAATGTACCCAATGATTTATAACTTTCACTTTTTATCAGCAATTTATCTTTACTCTTACTTAAATCTGACTTTTAATACTTTTCTCACATCACTGGAGTTTAACTGTTCTGGGCACAGATGCATGTGAAATCCTTGTCTGTTCATGTTTTTCCCACCAGGGGATGCTGTAAACAACAACAGTGCTAGAATGGAGACACAGTAGCTAATGAATAGCAACTCTGCACTCATGAAAGTCTTACTAGAAACTGATTTCCTCTTTCTATTTAGAAGATGCTCTCTGTTTACCATTTGGTCCCTTCTCTCTTCCAATCTCTTCTTTGCTTCTCCATCCCATTTCATTTTCTCCCCCTTCCTCTTCCCCTCATTTCCATTTCCCTCCGTCTCCCCCTCTATTTCTGTCCCTTTCCCCTTGCTCCCCTCACCTCTCCTTCCCAGGGTTCCAGGCTCCACCACCTCCACCTATGGCCCTCCTCCCCCAGCAGCAGCAGCAGCAGCGCCTGCCCCGGCCCCCAACCCAGAGCCTTCTCCCCACAGTTCGGGGGCAGCAGCAGGAGACGGAGGTCGACTTTCCAGTGACGAGGGAGACGCAGAGACTCCAGAGGGCACCGACAGACCTGCCTTTCACTACTCCAATCGCCACCCGCAGCCTTTAGGGGTGAGTATTTAGATGCCATTTAAAGGAATTAGTTTCGTTGGTGTTCAGACTCGGGTGTAGCTCTCATAAAGCGCTTTCAATGCAACAAAAAAGAAAGAGGAAAGAAGCTTTTGTTCAGAATCTGGGTCAAGACCAAAAAAGTGATCACAGGAAGGATATCCATTTCCTGTCTTAACTATATTGCACGTTCTAATATTTAAAATAATAAATTCAAATATTGTCTCTTTCTTAGTCATCTGTTCTTTTCCATCAATCTCTCCGTTTCTTTTGATGCCTCTTTCCCTCCACATCCTGCTCTGTCGACCCACCTCTCACTTCCTTCCTCTTTCTCTCACTGTCTTTCGTTCTTATTTCTCTCTACATCCTTTCTCATTCACTCTTCATCCATCTGCTCGTCTTCTCCTCATTTTTTTTCTCACGTGCCTTCTCCTCCTTTCTCTCCTTTCCATCAACATCTCTCTCCATGCCTGGCCCGATTTCCCTTTACACTCCCTCTTCTTTCTCCTTCCAGTTCTGCGTATTCAGCAGCAGGCTCATGGGCCGGGGTCACTACGTGTTCGACAGGCGATGGGACAGGATGAGGCTGGCGCTCCAGAACATGGTGGAGAAACACCTCAACGCACAGATGTGGAGGTGAGTGTGCAAGGACGTACACTCGAGGTAAACTGTTTTTTTCTCTGAGCTTTTTTTTTTACGTAGAAGTCCATCTTTAAATGTACATATTTCATGGAATTTATTTCCCAGCTACTTTAAATTTAAGTTTAAAAATAGGTAATGGGTAGCAGAGAGATCAACACAAATATTAAAAAAGAGATAAAATAGATAAAATCATGGGAGGAGCAACTGTGGCAAATATATTTCATTTCCCTTTTCATGTCAACACAGAAGACCATTGTTCAGTAAAACATAAATCATATTGATCAGAACTTCAGGTTTAGTACTCTGAATCCATATTAGCAATGAAGAAACTTAATTGGTCTCTTATCCTCTGAAATATCCTCCTCCTGTTTTAGGAAGGTGCCTCTGGCGGCCGGCAGCCTCCGCTCCCTCTCCTCCTCTGGTACCTCCCCCTCCGCTTCACAGCAGAGCCCCTCTCCCTCCTCCGCCGCTTCTTCTCACCTCTCGGCCCCCTCCAACTCCCTCTTCCACCCCGCCACATTTCCTCAGTCTGCATCCGTGGCGGGGATGTTCAGCATTCGAGACGCTCCGCGGCCCGTCGCCCCAGTTTCCGCGCCGGGTAAAGCCCGTAACGGCACGCATAAAGCCAGCCGGCCATCCAAAGACACGGAGGACTCTGCAGTGGGAGCTAAAAGGAGAAAAAACTCTTCCCACCCCTCCTCCTCCTCCTCCTCATCCTTCTCTCCTTCTTCCTTGTTTCCGACTGTGGATAATGGTAGGAGGAACGGCAGCAGCTATCATCCGGCGTTACAAGGTTCGGGGGGGACAGCAGCAAACCCAGGCAGGAAAAAGAGCGGAGGAAGTGGGCTTTGGAGCGGCGGAGAGCTCTGGTTGTCCAGTGCCGATGGATCTCAAAGTCACAGCTCGCAGAACAGGTGGGTACAGGGCTGTTTTAAAGTTTAGACAGTCATAGAAATGCATTTGATCCGCCCCAGATCTTAAAAAACAGAGAGGACAGAGCCCGCAGTGCAAAGGCTGTGATGACAGGTGTTTATCTTTCCACTAAAATATACAGCCTGTCAAATCTGCTGTGATGATTTTCATAGTTTACAGTGAAAGTCGTACTGGAGCTCACTATATATATATATATATATATATATATATAATTAATGGCCATCCTCCTCTGGTCTCCAGTCGCGAGCTTGGCACGGCCAGTATACCTTACTCACCCAGCAGGGAGCCGGCCTCTGCCCCCCATCAGCCCCTGGCCTCCCCCTCCGGACCCTTGGCTTATGGGGGAGGAGCAGAGGGCAGGAAGAGGAGGAGTCCCGGCTCTTACAGAGGGAAGGCCAGCAAGCTGAGTCGGCCGGGCGGGTTGGAGAGCGTCTTTGGGAATGGGAGCGACACCACCGTGGGAATACTGGCTTCGGGGCCCGAGTCCCCGAGACAGGTAGGTGTTGCATAAAGAAATAGATAGACATTTTGAAAACATGAAACATAAATTAGGTTGTTTATAGCACAACAACACATAATATAATGTGATGAAGAAGTGAAATACAATGCAGTTGTTCAAAGGCATGTTGGATTTGTTGCTTGCTGCTAGTTTTTACATATATTTTTTCAAAGTTGTTAGAAGTTGCATTATATACAATATTATAATAATAATAATAATAATAAATGAAAACCAGCTAATAAATCTCTTGTCTGTCTTCTGCCCACAGACCAAGTTGCATCACTGACAGGGACCTGTCTCACGGACAAAATGTTGGGCAGCTGGTCAGACCGCCACCGTTTGTGACCTTTGACCTCACCACTCTTCCACTGACGGCCCCAATCAGACGGCTTCATCTCGGCGATGTCACCCCTATTCATCCAATGACTTTGCCCACTGGTTGGCCAGCCGTTAACTTCCACGCTCCACGTTGTAGTTATGGATCGCTGTGACGGAAAGCAGCCGCGGTCGCGGCCTTTTCAGAACAAGACGGTGGTATCCAAAAACGTATCCTACGAAAAGGGAATCAGCCTCGCAAAGTTTTAGAAGGCATTCTTAATAATACCACCGCTGTACAATTTTTTTTTGGGAAAACTTTTTTTTTTGTTTAAACTGGTTGTTCTGACCATTTTCCTGGTTGCTGTGTCTGGTCAGCTGATGGGGACAGAGATTGTTTTTGGGGAGTGAGATGGTTGAAGGACCTACTGTAGGACATCTAAACCACCTCAACTGCCGCCCCCCCCCCCTCCTCCCCCATCACTTTTTCTGTCTTACTCTTGATTTTAGCTTTTCCCTCAAAGATGGAAGAGATCACCAGCTTTAGTTGGGGTTTTGACAACATCTCCACAATTCTCTCTACAATTTTTATTTATCCCCCTCTTTCCACTCCAGCATGCCTGTGTTCAAAGTGCCCTTACTGCCCTCGCCTCCTTCTTCACTGACTCCAGAGCAGTCTCGAGGAGAGCCACACAAGGACCTGTTCACACAAGGGAAGGAAAAAGAGAAAACGTTTGTGTTACCAACGATGCCGCGTCAATGCATTGTATATTAATATAGGAAGAAATCCGATATTATTTGAAGATTTTATTTTTATTTTTTCTTCGTTCTGGTTTTAAATGTTGCAAGAAATAAGCTGACACACAAACTCCTGTGTGTGTGTGTGTGCGGGTGTGTGTGTGTGTGTGTGTGTGCGTGTGTGTGTCAGGACTTGCATCCAAAAAGGAATGATTACTACGGTGTCGGATTTTTTTTTTTTTTGTACAATAATTTATCGTTCTTAAATGTTTGTTTTCTAACTGACCCTGGATGTTTGAGCTACAGAGACTCTTTGAGCAAAATAATCATTTCTATGGCATTTTGAAGAAATGCTGAAAGTATTATGAGAGATCATATTGTGTACATATCTGTTATTTTTGTATTTATTAATAATTGTCCCCTTTTCCTCAATATGAGGTCAACAGAGTGTTTTGCCCTCCTACCTAGGTCTGTGTTTACTGATGAGATTGGCCTGGTTTCTCCAAATCTGTTCGTTACAAATTAATACCAGTTAATACTCAAACACAGCTAAATACGAAGATAACAACAACCTGTGGTCAGTTCTAAAAAATCATTTTATTCTGCGCTGAAAAGTTTTTTTTGTCATTTTGTTTAATTGTCAGTAGCTTTCTAAAAAGAAAGCCAACTCTCTTCATCCAAAGATTTAACATTAGCTTTGTTTTGCTAGGTCTTTCTGGATCTGGATCTTTTTCTTTTTTTTTACAGCAATGAGCAGATCCACCATTTCCACAAAGGTCCAGCAACAGAACCGAAAAAAAAGTATTTAATTTTAGGAATTTAATATGCCCGCTGACTTCTTTCGAGTCTACTGAATTGTCACTTTCCCAGTGAGAATAGACTACATACTCTAAACCTGTCGGAGTACTTTAAAATTATTTTGATGGAAAAATGGTGGTCATGTTTCCCTACCAGCATGTCTTCACATTTCTAAAAGCTCAACAGTTTGTGACTGACGTCCGCTAATGAACAATGGTTTTGATTTTGTGACACCAGGCCATTGTTCGTATTCTCACAGAAAGGGCCCCACACACCTGTTTGCCTGCAGTCCCGCCCCCTTTTCATACGTCTACCAATGTTCAAAACTATAGCTCTATTTTTAAGCGGTCTTTATCTTCCAGTAGGCGTTTGTCTAGTCTCAGTGCGATTACTCTTGGTTGTTTGTGTATGTACAAATCAAGGCCGGGTCAAAATGCTTTCACTTACTGCCGCACCCTTCACGCTCTGTACCGTTTCTTCTGCAGCATAGCCAAGCGCTTGATTGTCTTTTAAATACCTTAAAACATGCATACCTGCAGCATCAGGTGTCCAAAACAAACGCTCAATACCACAACTTAGTCCAAAGTTGCACAAACGTGGTTAATATATTGTATAGGCGCAAGAAAATTACTGAAATGTGGTATTACAAATGCTCTGGTATGTCAAAAAAAACCAAAATGTCTAAAAGGTATCCTGTCTGTTCGTGTGGTGTTTGCTGATGAAGCCAAAGTAACTGAGAGCATTTCGATGTGGTGGATAGCAGCGTAGAGCTCCTGCCCGGTACTCGCCAGCTGCTTCAAAATGTGTCTTTTGAATTAGTCTCAAAAGCCTCTCAGCACTAATGATGAGTGAATTGTACATACTCAGTTGTATTTCGTGTTCCGCGTTTCCCAAGTGCTTCCCATGATGACACTTTATTCATCAACGTGTGCGATCGTCTAAAGTACTCTTGGATCGGTTTGGTGATACCGGCTCGGTGGTCTTTATTGTACGGCGGACACGTGGTTTATCCAGGTACCCGCGGTGTACAGTTAACTCGTTAACATGCCTGCAATTACACCATACAGTTTTTGTTTCTCTGTTTAACGCAACATACCAACACAATATAGATGGTTTGTGTGGGGTTTTAATGGTGGGGAACTGTGGTTTAAGTGGGAGTTGAAGATTTGTTTCCGCTCAGTATCTTCTCACAGATCAAGGAGGACGATCTTAAAGCTGATTTACTGTTTGTAGTAATTGAAATGGGAAGTTACGGTCTGCTGCAGCTAAAATTTAAGTTCATGAATTTCAGAGCAGTTGTATGTTATCTTTGCTGTTGAATTTTATGGAGGTATTAACAGTTTTTTTTCTTTTTTTTTTTTTAAAGCCTCCCCCTTACTTCTTTTTGCACTTTGTCATAATGCCCCAGATCTTTAATCAACTTCTATTTATATAAATATTTGAGATTTTAAAAGCAAATCTATATCTTTATATTTGTAAAAAGTGTTTCTGGCAACTACAGTAAAAGAAGGTGAAGAGTATATTCCCGGTGAGTCCGGCCCCTAAACCAGTTTGTTGTGTCTGATCCGAACTGTGTTGAATGTCTGAAGAAATGCCTTGTAAGAGTGGCGGTGTGTTCACTCTCACTGCAGTTGGATCAGAAAAATGGATTTCCCATCGAAAACAACTGAACACTTGCTGTATAAAAAGAAATGTCTTATATCCAAGCTTTTATTAAATGAATGAAGGTGGATCTCGTTTTATTTGCAAATCAAAGATGAATGGGAGGGAAGGTTCCCACAGATGATGAGTGTTTGTTCTGCATTTGTTGAGTGATCCTTGATGGGAAACATGAAATGTTTGTGTTATTGGAGCAGAGCAAATAAGTCCGCTGTGGTTCTCAGGGTTTCAAAAAAGGAGCTTCAATTATGTATTCTGTGCTTAGATTTTTCACCAGATGCATCTTTAATTGCCCTTTTTATTCTTGAACACACTAACGAGCGCTGTCTGCTTCCATGCTATGATATGAGAAAACATGCAACATCCCGACCCCCCCCACCCCTCCACCCCTCAGCATCCTGGCTCCGGTGATGGAGATGTCGATCAGTCAGTATCACCACTACCTTGGTCCAAACTGAAACATCTCAACAACTATTGGATGAAGAGGATCCATTCTACTGACTAGCGCCACCAGCAGGTTGACATTTTTGGGGCTTTTCGTGAAATAGCTTGTCAAATATTGGATGGATTGCCATAAAATTTGGTACAAATATTCATGACTTTGGAGATTCCCCCGATGCTTCGTGTAGCACAATCATCAGGTTAACATTTCAATTTGTCCAATACTGGAGACGTTCCCGTCAGACCCTCCGGTAGTTTGTGTTTAGTGCAGAATGCTAACACGCTAAACTAACATGATGAACATGGTTAATGTCATACTTGCTAAAGAGAAGCATGTTAGCTTGCTGTCATTAGCATTTAGCTTTTTATGAGAAGAGAGTTGACTTGCAGCATCTTTCAGAGCTTTCCATTTCTGCTAATCAGCGCACACACAGTATGCATTATTGTATTTTTGTGTAATCTAACCAGAATCCTGCTTGATCAACAATAAAGGGAAAGAGGGTATTTAATGGACTTTTCCTCTACAGTAGGATGATTTATCAGGTTACGGTTCAGCTCTAAAGACTCTATTGCTCACCAGGAAATCACATGTTTGCAAGGAAGCGAAACCAAAAACACATTTTTTTGCACCACATAATTAATTGCATAACTAGTGATCTTGGTGCTTTTTAACACTGCTTATTAGCGACCAACTTCTTAGTTTTAAATACAGTATTTTAATCCCAGACCTCTGTCTTGGTACACATTCAACATTTTGGAGCATGATGTTGATTCCCAGACCAGACCCCATTAGTGACGTCGCCCGTCCCTTACCTTTGACCTCCAAGGAAGGTGGTGAGAGAATTTCGCTCCGGCATTTGGCAACTCTGTGATGATGATGCAACTTCCAACATGGATCAAATTGTCGATGATAATGATTTTCTAATGTACTGTAGAAATGGGAACCACAGATTGTTCTGTGGTTCCCATTTTACTGCCGTTCTCTCTTTGTAGCACTGATTTTATGTTGTTGTTGTTGACAGTGGAAAGCTGGACAACTGAGATCTCTGCTCTCGTCATTGAGCAAAATGAAAGGACACTGCGGGCAGTAATCAAGACATGAGCACAACGCCGACCATTGACACACTCCTGTGGTTTTCTGCCTGTCCTTACCTGTGACAGCAACACATTCCTTCTGTTCATGTTTATTTACAGACTGCCGCTGTTATTCGCCATCTTTTCTAGATAAAGAAATGTATGTGTCTTGAGGTAGAACGTGCATATCATTTATAACTAATTGACTAAAGGGAATAATCAACTATCCCTGGCATGATGGAGATGAGTTATTGCATATATACATGTAGAGTAAAAAGAATATATGATTATTCTAGTAGCCCAGAGTTGTTAACACTAACTGTCATTATGCATCAATACTAACATTTTGCCAACAGCGATGACTGCTTTTGCAAGTGCTCCTTACTGTGGAGAACAATCAGTTTGTCCCCAAGTCTGAGTCAGATGTGACTGTCGACCCCCAGAGATTAGTGACTAGAGACGGAGTTAGAAACGCAAGAACGGAAACATGATCCACATGGAGAGATTGGAAATGACTGTTTGCGCATTTTAGCACTATAACATTTGTAATAAATTTTAAAGCAAGATTATTTAACTTTTGCTGCAGCGTCCAAAAGGAAGTTACAGGGAGAGACGGATTAAACATCTACCTGAAGTTTACTATCACATGATAACTTTAGCACTTGTAAGCTAGTGGTCAGTAATGCTGTAACAGCAAAAGCCCTGTGAGTATATGGTTGAGGCCGACAGCATTTTGTTGCTTATCAATTCACCTTTTCGTTTCGTAATTTAAGATTGTGTCATTTCTTCTTTTAAAACATTTTTCAAAGTATACATTTCCTTCTAAAAATGTGATTTTCAGAACATCTGTTGGGGGTTGTTTGGAGCAGCCCCTGACCCAAGACTCTGCTGTTCAGATATCTATAAATATACTGTAGCCTGATTTAAAATGTTAGTCAATTTAACCTCAATGGAATTTACTGTATGTCTAACTTTACTGAGAACCAAAAAGGTCTCTTTAAACTAGTCCAAAAAGTGATCATGATAATTTATTAAACCTTCTTGGAACAGGCCCAATCGATGAATCTGATGATTACAGTCTCTCATCAACCCATATGTTGATGCTTTTTTTTTCTGGCTTGTGAGAGTCCAGGTTGGGGATTATGTGAAAAGGGGCAATTGTAGGCTTCAAACTACGAGCCGTTTGATTGATAGAACAGTCAAGTCGTTCATAAGTTCCCGTAGTTCAAGAGATGTCTAGACACCCATTTGGCCCTTTTTGAATGGTAATTATCTTTTCTGAGAAATGGAGATAGCGTGTGACAAAGGTCAGAATGAAACTGAATCGAAGTTGGAGGGAAGAAAAGTTAAATTCCACATGAAAGAGATGGAAACCGTGGCCCAAACGTGCAACACTGCATGGTCAGGAGGAGCGGTGCCGAATGTGTGTAGCCCCACAGACGTGCTGCGACGTTTGCATCTGAGGCTGGAGTTTATGAGGTTTTCTCCACAAAAGGAGCCGCTGCATTATTTTTTCATGATGACTGTTCTGCACAGCGCGCTACGATGTCGCTCATGTGCCTACACCCTTTCCAAACATCATTGTTCTTTTAGGAGGAAAGATTCAGCTTTGAACACACTGTATATATTGCATTATGTTACTATCATGGTAGTTTTAGGACGTCGTTACAACAGTCTGAAATATAGAGGCCTGTGTAACTGTGGCTGTGGCTACATGTACAGATGGCTCTACTGCCATCTTTTACTGCTCTCCAGACAAATCGCTACATCCAATTAGATTAATTTGAGCATGACATCCAGCAGGCATTTTCTACCCCCTGCTTCACTCTCTTGCTTTTTACATTAGGGGACCGAGATGAGAGAAAAACACATCACTAACAACATTGACACCTTGTGGTCAGTTAACTCCAACACGACCCCAAATCTCATCAGCCACGTATCAGATCAAAAGCACTCAGGAAGACATGCAATGCACGACGAATGATGTTAACCTCAAAGTAAGGGACGACCCTTATTTAGTCTTCATTTATTCCGAGGCTCCTGCTGGGAGGAACAATTACTGCACAGGTCGTCCTCTGAATTCATAATCACGGCAGCTACCACGCGACTGCCGAGGATGTCAGAAACTCACACATCCAAGGAAATGTATCACGTTTTTTTAATGAAATACACTTATTTCCACAAATTGTAAGAAAGTTGAACATAAATTAAAACTCAATGTGTGGGGATTGTTTGTCTTTTACAAAGGGGATCCCACTGGAATCAAGTTGTACTCTACACCCCAGCATCTTCACCGCTCCCTCTTGGTCCCACTTGTAGTCCTTGTTGTAATTATAAACAGGCTATTTAAATTACCAGCATAAACTAATTATTTGTCATGCACAAAAAGTGTCCAAACATGTGACTAGGTTTTGTGATAAATGCAGCCTGCATGTAATTGAGAAGATAAAAGCTCTGGGCTCTATTCGGCGACGTCCATGAATGCCGAGGAGTTTCTCCCCCCATTGCAAACAGCATTCTTATGATAATGGAATAATGCTGGTGCTTTAGTTAATTGTGCATAGGCGATAGTGGTGGGCACCTTTTGTTGTGAGCTCTCATGAGCCCAAAGGAAAGAGCTGGCAGGGATTATAACTCTTATAGAACTTCTCAAACCCCCCCCCACTTTCTCCTCACTTTGCATTCAATGAGTTGAGTGTTTTTCTTTATTGGAAATTAGACTTGTAGGATGTATTCAGGATAGGTAGAGCATGTTTGTGTTATTTTACACACATATGTGGTATCCATCAACATCTGCCTAACCTGCTGGCTGGATAAAATATATATTTTTTCTTTATGAGTAGCTCAAGATGTTGAAGAAAGATCTTTTACAACAGGTGTAACACATTGATTTGTTCACAATGGGTTTAAATCAAAATGTCCTTGTTCTGGTTAAAGGAGGATAGCTGCTTTGTTTAAGTGGAACACTTTTCTTAACTATACTCTAATTCAATCTCTAACCGTAAAGTTCCAATTACAGTTTAATGGGGATGTGTACTGTGTTTACCGTTAGCATCTTGAATTCACTTAGATAATGCAGTTTGTTCATTCAAATGAGTCCGACTCTCTTGCTCATTGGTTGGTTTGAACACATCTTACCTCAGATCAGCTTGAGGAAAGCCTGCTGTCCTCGATCACTAATGATAAGTGCATACCATTGAGGTACCAAATCAAAAAGCATAGCATTATATACAAATATACTAAAAGGTTAATAACCCTTAAGATACTATAAAAGAAATACCATTGAAAAAAATCTGGTATTTATTAACGGTCATAGTGGTTTTGTTTGGGTCATTTGGATTCACGCTTCAAGACTTTTAAAATACTGCTATATACTTGACTTAGTACATTATACCATATGCCATTCTTCTACTACACTATCGGCCGAGTACTATACTTTCTGATTGTACTAAAACACATTAAGTTGCATAACTTCCACAGTATGCTATACATAGGTAGTAGTAGGCTAAAGTACTCCAATGGTTAACAAAACTTTTTGTTTCTACAAACTATGCTACACACTGGGCCCCCATGTGTGATGGATCTAGACTATAATGCTTTTGTTAAAGTACTATTACTGTGTACAATTATATTACTCTGTTGTATCACCATTCAACACCCTGATACTTAAGTAAATATTTAGTAGGCCTACTTGTGTAACAATTTATATTACTCTCAGTGGCCTAATTATTTGAACAGCAGTCCATGAGATGCCATGTTTTATAAAAGTTTAGTAACACAGCTAATACTAATAAGGTTGTATAAGTCATATTATTTGACCGCAGTCTTTTATTCTATCTGTTCACTCCTTATGTTTCCCTTTCCTACAAAACTTTCATCAAGTCACTGCAAATACTGCTTATACCCCCTCATCCTCATCTCCATCACCAGACCAGAATAACCTCACCACACCTGCATAAACTCAGCTGAACCATCTTTTAACTCAACGTTACATGTACAATGTTTGAGCCAGCTGCCCCTAATTATTCTCATTAAAAAGTACATCTGTTAGTCAATACATTAGCTAGCTAACTTTAGCTGAATATTTTTGGTTCCAACGGAGCTTTTTTTTACTTTTGAAAGTGAATTAGTATTTAGCTAAGTTGCTGTCAAAGTTGTGCATCTCTTGGACATATTTTAAATGTCCTTTTATCTTTCTGCAGATCAGAAGTGAGGTAAACGACATAACATGCACCCTTCTGTTCAGTCCCCTGGAAACAAGGTAAGGCAGTTGCTGTCATAAGCATGGAATTACATTTAGTTTAGCGTCCACAATTACTGGAATGAGATTACAAATTATAGTTATTATATCTTAAAAACATTGATAAAAGGCAGTGCCACCTCTCAGTGTAAAAACAACATAGCTTTATTATGTTAGTAGCTGTTGCTTGGCTCTTGAACTTAAGCTAGCTAACGTTAGCTTTGGTGTGAAATGGCACAAAGGTGATTTAATTACAGCGAAAATACCCCAAAACATCTGTCATTTTATTCAACTAAACATCATCGTGGTTTGGTTCTCTGGGCTCGGTTAAACGCAAGGGGAAGTTATTATGAGGGAGTGGAGCTAAACAGTGAACGTTATCCGACATAAATGACTTAAGTTAGCGTAAACTTACGTTACAACTAACGTTACTTCTGCTACTGCTAAATTAATTTAGCTAGCTTTACATTAGCAGCATGGCTAAAGTAGACTTGTTACTGTAGTTAGCGTTAGCTCAGAATCCACTTAAGTTTATTAATATTATCGTCTCGAGTTGTGTGTGTTAGGCATACCTTAAAAAAAAATACTTAATAACAATTAATGGTATTCTCAATTGGCCAAAAATGCGTCTGTTTGATTGAACTATTGATCGACTCGGTGGTAATGTTGTTTGTATTGGCTTAGAGACAAAAAACCCACTGGAATCAGTGTTGTGATTAATTTAGCTGAAAAGGTTTTGTCAAGGGCCTCGAGGAAGCTCTGCAGAGAACTAACGAGGGATAGTTCATCAACAGCTGCTTCCACATCATGTGGACAGGACGTTAAAATATCACATTTCAATATTGAACGTGTCCTTTGCTTGTGGAAGATGTTTTTGGAGATAATAGTGATGCCCTGGACTGTACAATATACAACATGTGTCGGCCTATTTAATGAGTAGATGCCATTTACTTTTGCCCACAAAGTTCTGAACGACACTTTTAGTTGAGTCATCTAATTGTTACTCTGGCGAATGAGTATTTATTTAATTGGTGATTTAAAGTATTTCAGCTCTTGTAGCCTATGAAGTTTTGGGAAGGGTGTATCCACCCCGGTTTGATTTTTGCGTCTGCGTCGTGGACTCTTGTGGAGAGCTGTGTTCTCAAAAGGTTGCGCGTTTGGGGGGCGAGGGGGGGGGACAAATCGGCGCTACAACCGTGGCCTTTGGTTAAAACCTTGAAAATAATTGAACTTTTCTCAATTGAAAGATGTCAAATCCTTCCTTTCTTCGCAGTGTCGCCCTGAAGTGCCGACATTTCTAGCTGGAATTGGACGTAGAGGGTGCACCTTTGCGCAGAGACCGGTTTCAATGCTGAGAGGCTCCTCTGGGTGCACAAAGACAGCGGCTCGCAGACGAACTTGTTCAGAGTGAACCGGGGACGCTGGGAGGCGAAATAAACAAACCTCCGGACTCGAAGTAGCCGCGACCGCGTAGTTTCACCTCGTCAAACACACGATCCCACCACCCATCCAACGTTCACAAGGTAAGGACTTGTTTTGAATACGTTTCAGCGGGACGAGAGGGCTGCGGAGCGGGTTAAAACCTCCTTCGCTTTGGCTTCCCGAGCGTGGTTGTTTTTGCAGAAAATGGCGTCATCGCCCTCTTGTTTCTGCCTGGCCGCGGCGGGGAGAGGGATAGTTTCGGAGACTTGTAGCAGCCTTTACACGTCGCGTTTACCCCCTCAAAGATGAAATCACCTACTGCAGTGTGTTATATTCAACAGTAAACCGTCAAAACGCGAGATAGTTGGTGGTTTCGCTCGGTAGAAGGACGCGCAAAGATGGAAGGGTCACCGGTCCTGTGCGCCAAGCTGCTTCTTGGAAAAGGTGGCACGGAGCCGCAAAACGCAGCGTTTTACATTCCCAATAACGCCATCCTCGCCGGCTCCAGGCTCATTCACATGACCACGGATGCTTTGGTGTTAATACCCGGGTGGCGATGGACGTATTTGTGGGAGCACTGCACCTTGTCTTTGTGTGTATTTTATTCGGGTTAGCTCATTTTTACGCCGCACTCCCCTGCCATGCTGCAATCCGTACGAGGGGCCTCTCTGTTACGGCTCGAAAGCTGCATTTCGTACTTGGCTTTTCCTTTGATCAAGTCAAGCCGTCCCATTGTGGCTCAAAATAGTGGTTTTTAAGCGGACAATATAACCGTGTAAAAAGAGATTTTCGGGAATAATGGGGGCGATGCAAATCGTGCCATGAGAACGGCGACTGCCCTGCGCTCTGGTTCGCTGCCCGCCAGACGAGGACAGCCTGAATGAGACAAAAAAATAAAAGTATTTTGGACGAATCACATAGTTTGCACAAAACTGGGGAAGTCCGGCGCTGCGCAATGATTGTGCTTGCTGCTTTTGCGCAGGGCACAGTGGCAGCAGCTGCTGTAACCGCCGCCACCATTTCGCCGCGATATGTGTGTGTGTGTGTGTGTGTGTGTGTGTGCGTGCGTGCGTGTTGGCCAACCTTTTGTAAATAGTTGGGGACTCTTGGATAAAAGAGCACAATAGTATTCATGCGGGCCCTTTATGGCCTGTGAATGCGGTCCTAAGTCCCACACCGGCTGTCCTGTCTTCCCCCCGTCAGCTACGTGCATGCGTCCTAGCACTGGCCACACATCCTCCATAGCGAGGCCACTCGGTTCCCCGTGTGTACGCTCCGCTTGGTTCCTCCTGTGACCTAAAGTCGAGGGCCGATCGCGTGCCGAGTGTCACGGCGCGGGCCATCGCGATCAAACCGAAACAATCCGACAAAACATCAGCCGGGGAGGCTGCACATCGCTCGACCCGTGCACATTTTTATTAAGTTTCCTGAGTTATGCAACCGCATCCCCGTAGAGCGAACCGCTCATCCGCCTTTATTTACCCGTCACCCACCACCGGATGGATGTTCGTGTGTAATATCTCGTGATTTGGACCAGTCCCCGCGGCGGCGACGCGGAATTAGGAAGATATGTCATTTGCAAATCACCCAGTGCCATTTGCGTCACAGCCCGCGGCCTCGCACGCCCATGGGGGGCGATGGAGTTGCAAATGGAGACCGTGTGTATGTGTGTGTGTGTGTGTGCGTGTGCTGACGCTGCCCCAGCTGAAAGGGAACCAATAGACACAGACCCGGGCTGACAACGATCGCCGCGCGCTTCCACTCTCCAGTTTTGCTCCGACTTGGGATTCAGTATCAACGCGGAAGATCGCGCGGTTTCTTCGGCGTGGTTACGTTTCCTCGCTCTGCCCGCGATGCGTAAGTGGATGCGCACACACGCTGGCTAAACCCGCTACAGTGGAGTATATCCGCCCGGCTCTCCCTCATGGCGCTCGGTGCATGTGGCTATCGTGGAGTCGCTCGAGTGTGGATAAACGTCTTTCCGCTGGACCGTGACATGACCGTAAAACCTCCACTACCAGCGCAGAGAATACGGATGGATTACGTCTGGGACACTGGAAACTCGTTGTTGTTGCATCCACAGCGCGCCACGCGTTACTCATATGGAGATGAGGAGTACGTTTATATCCAGGGACGTTTGATTTGTTGCTTTTGCGCTTTTGGGTACTGCGCATGGTTTCATCCGCCACGGCTCAGAGAACTTACTCACGAGGCAGAAAGTGCCGAAATTCTCAAAACTACAAAGAGCAGATTCAGCCAGCAAGCAAAACATGTACAGGAGTATGTTGAGGGGGAAATACGTTATTCATATATGATCAGTTATACCGGTAGATTGGTAACACTCACTTCTTGATATGATATACAGTATTCTATGGTAAGCATTCAAATATAATATCTGGCTTTAAGAGAATATGACTGAACTGTTTGAATATGTTAAACTGCAGTATTATAGGAGTATTGCAAATAATGCACATAGCATTTTAATCTGTGCAATTTCATTGAATTGGACCGTATTGTAATCTTGCCCAGTGATGTTGTATGTGGCTAAACTATATATTTGCATTTAGATCACAGTATCCACTTCCTGTGCTTTGATAAAAAAAAGGCTGCAGATTCAGGCAGCCAGGGTCTCCACTAATGTTCCTGGTGCAGTTAAAACCAAATCAAGGAATACAGATTAATACCCACACCTTGAAAATATGTTCTCAAAGGTAGAGATTCATAGAAAACAATCTATGATAATGTACGGTTCAATTCAAGGTTCATTGGTGCAACTAGGAACCTGCATGTGGCTGTTACTTTATGATACGATTGTTTGATGAAACTTGATTTGCATTGCCCGGCTCAGTCTGAATTCAAATGCAGAGATGGCTCTACTGTACACATGTTGACAAGTTATTTAATCAGTTCGTACTTCTGACACAACGAAGATGGCCAGTCTAACCTTGAGGAGGAGTATGAATGGGTAACTAGGACATGAGTGTAGATAACAAAGTAGGTTATAAGGAACACAAATAAAATGGAAAGACAGATTGGCCCGAAGTTACCAGCACTAGCCTGTATATTTTAAATACTTTTATATATTTTGCTCCATATTTACAATATTGTTAGTGTTCTTTTGACCTCAGCTGGCCTCCGGTCATCTCATGACACTCGTGGGTTTTTGGTAACCTGAGATTGTCCTAGTCTGAGCAGCGTCTCTCTCTCTCTCTCTCTCTCTCTCTCTCTCTCTCTCTCTCTCTCTCTCTCTCTCTCTCCTGATAAAAGTGTCCCAGGTATCGTCGCTTTGTACCAGAGCGGCTGCTGACTGCAACAGGTCAATGATGTCACCGCATGATTCAGTCAGTTTAATGATGTATTGTTGTGTTCATTCACTGAGTCAGCTCATCGAACCAGAGTGCTAAGTTAAGTCGGTCAACAAACCCATTAACCTGCCGCTCATGGAGGTAAACAGAGGGATGGACATTAAGATATCCAGCCAGTCAATAAGCAAGTCAACTACAGTATGTTATCTGTCAGTCAGCACGCTGCCGTCATACTCTTTGACGGTTGCTGAGTACAGTGAGAGATTCTCAGTTGCTCGCTTTTTTAAAAATAATCTTTGTACATCACAGAAAATCAAGCTGTTGGAGCTTATTGCAGACCTCAGAACAGCTTATGTTTCAATCTGTTTCAACTTTGTTGAGCAATTCATTTTTGTCGATACTGAAATTTGCTCTTCTGGAGGCCGAATTGGTGTTTGTATAATCTTGGTGTATGCATGCACACACCTCTGCATATGTGTGTATGATGTGTGTGTACGTGCACCTCACAGGTGCAAAAGAAATCTGTGCAGAGAACGATTTGTCGCCACAGTGATTATTATTTGGGAGTTCTCCAAATACAGTGTTGTGATATTCCCACACTGGCAATATCACAAATAACCGGTGTGTGTGTGTGTGTGTGTGTTTGTACATGAGATCACATGTTGTTATTGTGGTGTTAATGTTGTCACATGGGACATTACGCAGTACGGTTAGACAAATACAGGCTGACCATTTCCTGAAGTCAGTGGCATTTTATTCATGCTTAATGTGTTTTTACAGTTTTTTTCAAGTGCATCAGTCAGCATGTCGAGCATCCTCAGGTGCTATTTGACACACGCGGTAAACTACAGGCAGCCAGACTCACTGGGTGAGGATAAAGTCTTGTTGGAGGACTCGGATAGTGATACCTCGGGAAAACACGTGGTGGTCGTTCAGCTTTCAGAAACATATGCCATCTATCTTTTATATACACGCTGTTGTTTTTGTCAAGTCTAACTTGATACGCCGACGATGAAAAGGTGACCGAGTACAGCAGCGTCGTCATATCCTAGATTTCCACCTTTAGGAGAACCAGAAGTAAACCGAACACGGACTCTACCATTCAGTAATACTCTGTCAGCAGGCCGCAGAGTCGTTCACATCCTACCTCGTGGTCAGGTGGTGTCGCTGGTGCGTCTGCCAGTAATCAGCATCACATCAGCGAGTGTTGTGTTGTCCCTCCATTAGGAGGAAGTCCCGTCAGACCACCGCCACGCTGCCATCGGAAATAACTACGAGGAGGCAGCGGTGATTGCAGGCAATCTATTGGCTCTCGATCCACACAAACATGTAAAGCAAACATGCATACAGTATATGTATATATGCTGTATATATACATGCACTCTCTTACATGATGAAACATGACAGGCTCATGGTTCCTTGAGGCTGAGGCTCCAGAGAGGAGAAAGTTGTGCCGTTCTCCTCTTTTGTTGCCTCTGAGAAGACAAACGGGGATCCTCCTCCTAAAATAAGAGGCGTTCCCAAAAGGGAAGCCTCTCAAGTTCTGGTTGGCTTAAATACAATTCATTATGGATTATCAGTGGAGATGGAACTTCCAACATATGTTCTTATGAAGCATGTGACATTGGAGAAGATGTCATAGGAGGAAGTAGCGTTGTTGCTAAGAAGGGTCAGTGTGTGAAAATGAACTTGTGTTAGGACGGATGTTAGGATCAGATATTTATATTGGGAACTTATAGATTGAGTTAAATGGCTGCTGAAGTCATGAAGCTTGTTCAGTTACCAGCTCGTTCGGGCTGATCGCTGTGTATCGCTGAGGAGAGGATGAATCCTCGTTATTTAGCCTTAAATAATTTGTTTTTAGGATCGTTAGTCTCAGATGTTTTTATTTGTTATTGTCTTAGTCACATCTCACCCATTCATTTCATACAGGCTCATATTCATCTTTTAGCCATTGTTCCCGTGTTACCGTGCTCATCAACAGTTGTCCATCGAGTACTACACTACACTTACTACACTAAGCAAGGTTCATTTTCAAATCAGCTGCTTTCATTGATCTTTATGAAATTGGTCTTTCAGCTCGTGTAGAACAGCGAAGTATTTTCTTCCTCACATTTCCACAGCACATCCTTTGACATCCAGAACAATGTATTTCTCTCTGCCGCCGCTGTTTGGATGTGTTGATCCTTAAAGTCAAAGGTCAGGACATCAATAGTCTAAACAACAGACCTAAACAATAGTACGTTTGGAGCGGAATAAGATGGATGTTCAACGTTACAGAAATAGAATAAATGTTGAATTTCTCAGCCATTAGCAAGCATCCCGTCTGAAGTATTCGGCAGAGTGAGGGGCTGGACCGTGGATGAACGGCGTCCTGGGTTTGAGCCCAGGACCCCTTGGATCTCATTATCTGAGTCAGACCAGGAGTTACTACTTCACAACCACGGCTGTCTGTTGCTACGGAAACCGGAGAGTCCCTCGTGTTACTGTGCGAGTGTATTATCGGCGCATTTGTGTGTCTAAATGTGTTTGCTCTGAACCTTTTGTAGCACATATAGTCTCTCTGGAAGGATTGTGTATGTGGTCAGACGGTTGTCCACGCTGGGCTTTTTAAGCCCCGATCAGCACCTGTCAGGTTTTTATGAAACACGTCTCAGCGAAGTAATTAGACGGTTGGTCTTGGGCTGGGATTTGCAACCTTCCTGGTGCCATTGCACACTTTAAAGAAGACTCTGTATCCCACGACAATCACAGCAGTTGATTACCGTGTAAAAGAGCACTGTGGATGTAAACAACGGCACTCTTTTTGACATTTCTTATTCTGTCACATTTGTTCTTAAACGGCACGTACAAGTGATTTAAGAGAATCTGTGGCATTCACCAATTTCTCCGCATACTCTGAATTTTCTCTCCGGTATGAAGCTGTGCAGTCAAGTGCAGAAGATGTGCCTCTCTTCACAAGGGAAAACACTTGTTTCACGTTAAACGCCTCAACCTGAGTGAATTTAGAGTTTGATTATGAAATCCTAAATAATTTAAGGTATTTATACCAACAACTCGAGATACTTGCTCGGAGCAGTGACTCTTCTTTTCACTCCTGGGTAATGTTTGATAATGAAATCTCATAAGTTCACACTGACTCATGAACACCTGCTCATTAGTTTGACAGGGTGCTAGATTGTATCTCAGCACGCTTTAGGTGAAACGCTGATCAACACCATCATCATCAGGGCTAACAGGTTAACACATGGGAGCATCGATTCCACTCCCAGCTAAGACCAATGAAGAGGCAAGAGGAGAGCATGCAGACCCCTCATAGAGCTACTGAGGCAGATCTCTGCTGTGAGAGGAGAGGGCTAACCGAGGGATGAGTCCACTCCAAAGTCTTATTCCAACTCAAATCGTCTGTTATTTCTGTTAGATAAGGAAGTATAACCTTTTAAATGAGACGGTTCCCTGACTTCAGTGGTCGGTAGGGTCGACAGACTTAATTTCCCATTATAGCTAATGGCTAGGGTTAATCTCCCTCCCTGATATAAATAGAACCTGGAAAGGTGCACAATGCATTAATATCGCTCCTCTTCATTCTTCTAGCATTTTAATTATTTTGATCTAATGGTTCCTCTTAAATGAATTGTGTCTAGATTTCTGTTAAACCTCAACCAGGCAGACCTGAGCTCTTTCACAAGTCCACAAACGCACTCTCCACCTGTAGCATCTCTCCGGTGTCTTCACCTTAAACACACAGTTTGATGCCACTGTGGTTTGTGGTGCTTGGCGTTGGATCCTGCCACACTTTATGTAGAATATAATCTACTGAATGTAGTATGCAACAAGTCAAGAGCTACGTTCATCACGCACATTTGTTTTGAACGTTCCACTGTCTGCTCTCCACGGGACGCTCTGCTCCAACTGTGTGCGTCTCCATCGCTGCAAGTAGCCGCTGCTGCTATTTTATTGCACAGTTCTTAAGTCATCTTCACTACTTGAAGCAGATCGTTTAATGGTGGTTACACTTTACGCTTTTTCCCCCCTAAATTCAGGAACAAACTACACGTTTTGAGTGGAGTTTTTAATCATGTGCATAAACTCTTCCTGATCACATGATGCCTCTACATTCAGGACTGTGTGATAACATGATTTACACAGCTGTTACCTTGCAAAGTGTCTCATTTCCCGCTACAAGGCAATACGAGCGATCTGGCCGTCTGTCTTTTCACGCACACGGTGTCTTTGTGTCGGCAGTGTTCTGGCAGATAATTTGTTCATCTGACCTGCTTCGCCAAGCAGAACCCCATGTACTGTATGTGCACGTGTTATTGAAACAGTTCAGCTGTATTGTATTGAGACGTACGTTGGGGGAACCCCCTCTGTGGCCCCTCGCCTGTGGTTCCCGTGTTCCCTCTGTCTCGTCTTTTTGAAGTCATCAGCAGACTACAAAACTTTTAGTAAAAACATTTGAAGTATGCTCTTTGTCTCCCTCTGCTGGAGATCAGGCGGGACTACAAATAGACCTGAGTGGAGGCCTGCCTGTGCAGAAGACGTTTGGCTGTAGCTCTCCAGTTCACTTTCTAATCTTACGTTTCCCCATAGTTGGAAGTCACAGTAATTCTTTTCTAGCTCTTATGTATTTACTACCATACGATAGTTTACCTTAAAGTCTCAGAATGAACTCTTCCCCAGGCGTAGAAGAGATGCTTTCCTGTTCTCATATTCATACTCAGTTGTTTGTTCCAGATGTCCATAAGTTTAGGACACCTGTGGTGTTTATACACAAACTGCATTAAGCACCTCTCTTTCAGTTGTCGGTTGCTTCACTAACCCCGGTGACAGATAATGATGGCCTTGTGCCGCTCAGCATGACATAGTGCTACTAAATCATGTTGCACTAATGCAGTGTCAGGTGCATGTGGCTGTCAGACCAAGCTGTTGTAACGTAGACAGCCACTAGAGGGCAGCATCAAACACTGTGTCACCATTGATGTTGTCCTAGAAATCCATTCTAATGAGGTCAAGGGTTAGAGTTATCAATAGTGATACGTAATCATAATAAGCTCGTAGACTGCTTTTCATATCAACACTGTTTTGAATGTGTTGCCCAGTAGACTCTACTGAGGATACAACATAATGAGAAAATATAAATGTAAATATCCATCCTGACATTGGTTATATTCCTATAATCGTAATAAAGTAATAAAGCAGAAATAAGGAGGCTATACGTTGACCCCAAGTCCCAGCACATAATTCAGAAGCAGCAGAAGTGACTCATGTACTTCATATACATGTATGCATATTTATGCAGGCTGGCCACAACAGTACTTGTTCGTATATTGGTTTTTAATGCAGATCCCCGGTACAGGAATAGTGCTCCTACCATTGTATGGTCCCCTGGGACAAACCCAGATACCATTAGTGTTTGTTGGTAAGGCCAGAGTACTCACTAGTTTGCCTCAAACACAGTAAGGGGCGGGGGTGTAACATGGGTTTAATTGTCATGTCAGCAATATGACAAGCAGCCGAATTAGCATTCTGGGAAACCATTACTGTGACCTTTTTAAAATACTCAATTCTGTTCTTATGTTTAGATGTTTTTCTAAGCAGCTAGTAAACTCATAATGAGTTTTTTTTTTTATGCATTCTACATGTTTTCACAAGACGTATGTGCACAGAAATGTGTTGTACAGTTTGGCAACAGAAGTGACATGTTGTCGTTGATTCTGGGATTAAATCTAGTTTTCCACTTCGTTAAATTGTAAAATAGTTTGAACTGAAGGGGATCTGGTTGGTGCATCTGTGGATGTGAGAATATAATGGTCTCAAAATAGCAAACTAAAACATACCCTCAGTAGTATTTTTACTGCATTGTGATACATAAGAATATATAATTGCATGCTGCTCACTAACCTGCCAGGACTCTCACTGTGTGATGGCTTACAGATGTGTGAAAGGTTTGGCTCATTTACAATCAAAGTAACAATGTAGTACAACAATACTCTATTATATGTAAATGTACTCATAATGCAGACTGGCTACTGTCGGTGATGTGCTGTTGAATTATTGATGTATTAATATGTAAGCGGTACTTTAATGTTGTAGTTGGTCACGGTGGAGTTATTTTGAACAACTTCATAAAATGGAAATACTCAAGTAAAGTACAAGTACCTCAAAGTGAGCTGTAAATGTACCGAGTTACTTTTCACTAATAGTGTTAAGAGAATGAAAACATGTCAACATTTTCACTGCTTCTATAACATGTTGGGGCTCCAATCATGTTGTATATAACTACTTCTTTATCCTCTTGTCTTACAGTAATGCAACAGGTGCTCTGTGTGTGGTTTTACTGCAGATACACGTACATATGTACACACAGACAGCTCATTGCAAACCTTTTGTTGTGTCAGGTAACGGCTAGTCATTTGGTGTAAATCTATACATAAGCGTATCTATTTCTATATTTTGAGAGGCTCAGGTAGAGACATGAACTAGTATTTAACATATGTTAGCCCCACACCCAGCAGCAGTACTACTTGATGAAGTGTGGACGTCCTTTGCTCATGTGGGTTGTTGTTGCAGGCTGCAGGAGTGTGCTGGAGCAGAAGGCCCCTCTTGGAGACATGGTGAAGGTCCAGAGGTCCACCAGGAGGAAGAGCGCCCACTGTCTCCGCAGACTGGAGGTACTGGAAACAACCCGACCACAATGCCTGGATGTTATTGTCCCATTTCACTCCCTTCACAATGACCTCTCATTAACCCTCAGCTCTGTATGCCAATACCTTTGTTCATTTATTTATTCATGTCTTAACACTTTTTGTTGTTCTTAGGGAAATTGCAGCATGCTCTGTTTATGCCACAGCCTTTACCTCCACGAGGGGGTTTACAGTTTGGGCTCCAGCACCAGACAATACTCTGAAAGTCACTGTATTGAGATGCATCCACATACTCCCATTCTAGGGAGCACCTCAGAGACAGCTGTTGCTCATTTAATGTGATGTACTTTGTTCAGAAAGGATTCATTACAGTCTGTCAGATAGTATTTGTTTCCAGGGTCATAATGAAAATAGCAGATGGGATTATACTTTGATATAAGGTATATTCCATTTGATATGAACATGGGAAATGAATGGCGTGAATAATGAATACTAGTTGAGAATATCCACCCTGTTTAAAGCACTGTGTTCTTTGTTCCACCTCGTGGTTTTATTGAGCAGTAAGTGGAAGTTAATGGCGAGTCCACCTACTAATCAGTACCCTTGTCATGCTTCATGCTCAGCCCTTCTCAATGAAAAGTAAAATGAGGCATGCATAGTTGATTGTCAAGATGTTGAAGTTTTGTTTTTCTTGCCATAGTAATACAGACATTTTAGATTTGAATGACACAGGTTTCATTATTTTCCTGAAGAGCATGATCCACTGGTAAGAAGTGTTTGTGTTCAGTGGCTGTGATGGTTTGTGTGTGTTGCACGGATGAGCATGCGCAACACACCGTTAAGCTATTTAATGGTCATTTGATTACGCCGCGGTATGCACAGTGCGTTTGTGTCCAAGTGGCCCACTTGTCCTCGCTGATGTGCTGTAACTCGTCCGAGCGCCCGAGTCATTTATCCCCCTTCAAGGGCAGCGGGGAGGCGAGGGGTGAGGGGGACGGACACGGAGAGAAAATGAGGATAAATCGGTGGGTGGGAAGGGAGACAAGACCGGGGAGGTCTGAGACACAGCCACACACACACACACGGACAACACACTTGCAAAGACGGATGTATGTGCGCACACGGGAGGGTTGGTGTGGAGTCACTTATCTGCTGAAGGGTGGCTCTGTGTGACAAGGTTAATGTCCCCCTACACAGTCTGTGGGTGCACAGGAGACATGACAACACACACACACACCTGCTGTGACATCTCATTCTGCCCAACGATATGGATTTATTTTTTCCAGCAAAGGGTGGAGATTAATTTCATCTCAGATGGGCACTCTGTCCTCCCTTGGGTTTATGCCGGTGTTTCTTTATTTATTCAAGATCAATTTTCATTCATAAGATTGTTTGTGTGTGTTTTATCTGTTAGTCATTTGAACTAGATTGTTAGCGTGTCTCTTTCTTATTAAACCCGCTATGTGTTGACTTTGAACATTTCTGACTTTGGCGCCTCCTAGTGGCAGTGTGAAGAAATCATTCACTGTGGCAGACAGCAATGTCTGCTGCTTCCCTCACCACCTACACATCTGAGATTATTGACTGAAAGCAACACACAGACTGTCTCATTAAGGGCCGTTCACATGCCGCGTTTTACATACAAATACATTGTTGTCCACATAGACCGCGCGCAAGGTATGCACGGACTTGCTTCACCCTCTCCGTCACAGGATGTCTCAACATCTGGTTGAAAGTTCAGCCTAATCGACACGGACTAATCGAACAGTAAAGCTACTGTGAGAGATTCACAGTACGAATCCATTTACCTTTGACTTGACTTTGTTTAGTTTCGTCAGTGAGGCTTATTGCTACATTCCCTCAGCTTCATCAGCACCGCAATCACAGCGCACAGGTTAGGGTTGCTTAGTAACGGTAGGTGCAACAGGAGCGCAACATCTCAAGCACCGTGGATGAGAAAAAAATTGGCACAGCTGGTATTTTCCAGTTTTTAGATGCAACATGTTATTCTACAAAGACACTATAATGGCATTATAATGAGATTAATTTGCACCATGTTGTCTCTGTAGCTCATATCCTCATGTCTGCTTCTGGTCCCACAGAGGGCTGGTCAGGCAGAGATGGAGGAAGGCCCGCTCCAGCCAGGCCCCCAGCACCCACCACTGGAGGAGCCCCGAGGAGGAGACCAGTCCTCCGATCAAGCCCAGCTCCAGGCCTCCGCTCCGGCTGAGGCGCCGTCGGAGAACCCGGACCAGCAGGAGACTCCGATGGAAGTCCAGGACAAGGGCGACACCGCGGCCCAGCTCCAGGCCAAGCCTCTGTGGAAGCCCATCCCCCCTCTGCTGCCCGAGTTGCACGGGAGCGGCAACGGCAAGACCAGGGACCAGATCTGCCAGACCGAGGAGGGGCTCCAGCAGACCAGCGGCGGTCATAACACAGGTGGGTGAAGTTTTCCTCCAGCTACGCTTCCTGCTGCTTTTGATTCATCCCCCTCCTGGCTAAAACTGTCAGTCAGCCTCTAGTGGAGCTTCACCGTGAGAGCGTCAGAGGATGACATCACATGGTGTGTGTGTGTGTGTGTGAGGAAATGGAAACCGAAGGAGGCTCTGCGTTCAGCGTGCACTGCTGCTTGGCCTAACATGTCAACATACAGTTGTGGAACATGAATCCTGTATCAGCCTTCATTTTGGAAAGCTCACCTCTTTTTTTTATAGTTTGGGACAAATGACATAAAAAAGCACATCCTGAGAGGCATGAAAATAACGTAAAATTTGTATTATCAAAAGAAAAGCAGATTCTTAAACGATGTTGCTTGAATGAATGGTGTGATAGTGTATCCACTTCATCCTTAGAAATGTTGCTTCGGTTGATCTTGTCTTGAGACTACTGGCTGTCTGCGCCGCCCGCTTTGATTTATTCCCTCAGTTGACGGCTCGTGTGTTTCCTGACCCTGAAGCCAAGCTATCCCGTTGGTATTGGATTATAAACTACATGGCTATTAAAGCTGAAATTATGACATTGTAATGTTTTCTCCTGAATCCTGACATATTCGTTTCCTTCCTTCCTTCCTTCCTTCCTTTTGGCCTGGCCTACCCATAATCCCCTCTGCTTTTCCTTCACCGTAGCGTTCCTCTAAAAACAGATGTAAATGTCTTGATTCACATGTAAATCTAACAGTGCTGCTAAAGGAAGGCGCCACTCATAGTAAAAGGAAGCTGTTTGTGTGGACCGGTGTTTCTGATTGGTTGATCTTTGACCCTCTGGCAGAGGGGGGGGGCGGGGGGGCGGGGAGGTCGGCGGGTCGCTGACCTGCCCTGCTCGGATTATAGATTATAGCCGAGGAGAGGTGTGGGGGGGAGGGGGACATTCTGCCACACATTCATACATAATCTCCATCTCTCTCTCTCTGTCACACCCACTCACACAGTTGTCATTCACACTTCCAGCTCTCTTTCTGTCTGCGTCTTCGTGGGTGTGTCAGTCTGTGTGCTGGTCTGTATTTTTTTGTCATGTTGCACTGTTTACCCTGTAGTGTGGGTTTGTGTTCATTCATGCAGATATGGGGCCAACAAGGCTCTAAAAGTGCCCCAGTCTCGTTATCGCACCAGAAGTAATTTAATCTCGGATTATAAAATAAACTGCAGAAAACAATCTGAGTATAAAGTCATTAAATATGTATTGTTGCCGTTAATTCAAGGTGCTAGGTCCAAAAATCAATGGAGAGCAAGCGGCTCATAGCTAGCAGCGCTAACCGAGCTAACAATGTTTACCTGAGGGGGACCCGGGGGACGGGCGCTACGCTTCCGTGACGACGCTGTCAGTCGGGACCCCATTATCAGCTGTAACCGACGTTTGAGAGCAGTGAGGAGCAGCAGCCGTGACCTAACCAGTGGGACATGCTCACATGCACTAACGTGCACTAAAAAGACGATACATGTCAAAGCTAAAAACACACACAGAGGGAGAGTGACTTCATTCTCTGATCAGGTCGGCATATTCCACTGTATCTCTACAACAGTTGTTTGCTGCTACGTTAATGTTCAGAATGGTAAACGCAGCTCCTTTTGTCTTTTGAAAATAATGCATCTTGGCTGAACATAACTTTTAGTTTGCAGGCTTTAATAGAAGTGTGTGTGCTCTAAAACGGGACGAACAGGGGACATTTGTCACAGCTGCAAACATTTAAATTGTTTTTATTCATTTATTCGTCTCTGTTACAAAATGTTCTTTATGTTGCAGCAGAAATGACGTTCTTTCTCCCTGTTACCTTCTTTTACATCAATATAATGTTAGAAACTAGACGCAGCTACTTGAGGTGATTACAAGGTCTGTGGTGCTGTGTGAGTGTAATCGGTCTGCTCTCGCTGTTTGCGTCTCTTTGTAAGCCCGTTGCCATGACATGTTAACATAGCATTGATGCTGAATTAAAGAAAATGCATGAGAACGGGTAGAATGAGAGCACTTTACCTCCCGGTAATCCCAGTGTGTGTATCATGGAGACACAGTCAGCTTGCACCAGGACCCACGCCTGCTATTTCATTGTAAATGTTTCATCCAAAGGATCAACGCAAATGTTGGCCCTTAAATAGGACTGCACAATGAATCTACATGTTATCTGAATATGGCCGACTGCAGTTTTGAAATCACAAGAGGCACAAAATTTGTTACATTTTTAATGACATATTTTTGTGCTTCAGAGATGTCCTGGCCTACACAGCGTAGTTAACAGATTTAAGATCTTTGTTTGGCACAGGTCCCCGCAGAAATCTCACCAGAATCATTTGACGATTTGGCAGAAGACGAGCTGCCTTGTTGTGCAAAGAAGGAAAAGATGATATATGTATTGCACATACCGTGGGTGATGCTAGATTATTACATTTTTTATTTTCGACCTGTTATGGACTAGTACGGGTTGCAGGGAGTGCTGTAGTCTTGACATTTTACATCCCTAGATCAGTGTACAAGGAACCAGAAACATGAAAGGTGAGACGTGATGACCTCGCTGTAATATTGTGGCAATCGAATGATTAAAAGTGAAGATGGCGTAACAGCGGGTCAGTGAATCAGATGAAATCCCGAGCAGCACCGGTGCCGCTGACCCCGCTGTCTCTGATGATTGAGGTCGAGCCAAAGCAAAACATTTTCCAATATAGTACACTTCCTCCCGGTCACATTACTGTTTAGGTCGTCTCAAATGCTGCACAGACTCTGAACACTGTTGGACTGAGCACCACATGTTTCGTCATCTGCACGTCTCTCAGGTCCCCAGGTGACGGTGTGTGTGTGTTGCTCCAGGTCTGTCATCCTCTCATGTAATTTATACGCCGGCTTTGATAAAAAAGCAATCTGTATGTCTCTCTCCCTCTCTCCAGGTCTCTGTGTGGAGCCCGGAGATCCTCCTCTGCTCCAGCAGCCTCTAAAGACCTCCAAATCTGGCATTCAGCAGATAATTGAATGCTTCCGCTCAGGTTCGTCATTTTTAGTATTTATTATCATTTATGATGCAGACACGGCACAAGTGTTTTTGCCAATGACAGAAATGACACGGCCTCAGTCTTTATATCTCACAGCGTCAAAAACTGAACCACCAAGATAGTGAAGAGGAAGAAGGATGTACAGCAATGCTTTTGATGCAGACCCATTCGTTCTTTAACAGCAGCTCCAACCGCTCCGATTCCTGAGCTCTCGAAGTATGCAAAGCATCTTATTCTCTTGTCGTCCACGCGTCACATGTTGTGAGAGTTTTAGCACGATGACCAAAAGCTCCTTCAAGGGTTGAGGCACTCATTGGTTGCCACTGCTCCCAGGCAGAGCCAACATTTTGTGGGTCAGCATGATTATCTCCTGCTGTCATCCTTATTGAGCCAGTGGCAAAAGAGCAATAGCCGCCAAGGACACGCGGTTCTGAAATACAGACGCGGGAGGACATGACAATGTGTGATTTGTGCATTTTGTGTGTGACATCACCAAGGTACAGACATCTGTGTGAGTCACCCTAACGGTGTTTATTCAGTGATTTTGAATGAAACGTGTCCACATGCTGACGACAACACCGGAACAAAGGGAAGGTGATGACAGCAGTGACGCAAAAGTTGCACTTAACGCGGGGGCAATCATCGTCTGGCTCCTTTAAACTGTCCGTGAGAGATGTTCAGGAAAATGTACCTTTTGGGCATTTTATACAGACTGGAATCGATCATCTCCTCTCTGTTTAAAGGAATACTTCACCCCCAGAATGATCATTTGTATATCAATTACTCAGACTGTGTTACCTTGAATTGGTAAAAAATAAACGTTGTTTTCCTCGCATGCCTCCACAGTGAACAAAGAATCCAAAAACAGAGGAAATGCTTAAAGAACTCAATGTGCAGTGTACTTCATCAGCCACCAGTACACAACCACGACTTCTTTTAAACAACACTGGGAATATGGATGAATTTAGATTATTTTTTGCTGTTGCAATAGTCTGTTTGTGATATGGTAATATGTCCTATAATCCTCCCTGGAATCACTAACGGTAATCGTCGCTGCGTTCCTCTTTTTCTCTCGCAGGCACCAGCCAGCTGAAGCACATGCTGCTGAAGGAGGTGGACACCATCTTTGAGTGCAAACTGTGTCGCAGTCTGTTCAGAGGCCTGCCCAACCTCATCACTCACAAAGAGTACTACTGCCTGTCACGGCTGCCTGAACCCGACGGTTAGTGATACAACACTGAGCCAAGGCCAGAAGTTTTGTGCATGCTGAGAACATGCACATGCAGATTTGTACAGATCACATCAAACAGGCAGACAGAGACTCCTTGAACACGGCAGGAATCAAAACTGACTTGAGCTCAGCACACACACACACACACACACACACACACACACACACACACACACACACACACACACACACATACATGTACAGAATCATTGATTACTTTCACATCTCCCCAGGCTTCTCCATATTTTACTTTAATATGATTCCTCTCCATCTGTCTCCGACTCATTACTCTCCTCTTATCCCCTCTGTCTGCACACGGCACTCTTTTTTTTTTTTATTCCTTTGCACACAAGCTCGCATGCACATTGTAACATGTTCAATCCATCAGTCATTTCGCTCGCTCTCCACGTATCACGAAGGGAATTGGCTTTGATCTGGCAGCGTTTATGTTTTATCTACTTCTTATTAGCCACCAAACGTGTCCACAGCTCTATTCTTTGCTGCTCAGAAGTGTTGGGAGACTCTTCTCTCTTCTAACTCTCCTCCTAAAAGAGAAATCAATGTCAACACAAACGGTCAATTATATTTTGCACCGTTTTATTCACTGATTGTTGTTGTAAAAAATGAATTAATTCCACCTGCTTGCGTGTTTAATTAAGTTGTCCATTGGCTTAATTATTCTCAATCAAGAGTCCATTACCAGTGACTGAAAGTGTATCGTAATGTTATTTTGATAAATGTCTGTTTTTCAGCATTGAAGACGCTGGCCATCAATTGTGTGGTTACTAATAATCGAGCCCCGGCAGTGCAGACTCCAGCGAGGATTTGTGGTCCATTTCTAAAGTGCCTGAAAATACAGTTCCACTCTTTCCATCCTCTCTTCATCCTGCTGTAAATAAAGAGGGATGTCCACATAAAGGAAGCTTTAGAGAGGCTTGTTTTGGCCCTAGTTTTGTACGAGTAAACACATTATTGTTAATAATAAGGACGTAACCTAATTTTTACTCGTTACTTTAAGGTTTGTTTTAAATGTTCTCTTTTATTTTTGTGGGATTGTTTATCATTTCTAGGTTCATCGGGGGATGACAAACAGAGCGCAGCCATGAAGGATTTATTGGAAGCCATATATCCCAGAGTCCCGGACTACGTGGTCCGCCTGGAGCCCATTCAGACCACCAACAAGGCCGTGTTCCAGTACCTCTCCACAGAGGAGGAGCTGGCTAGATTCCCATCGCACACACCCAGGTAGGTGGTATGCCAATTTGGTTAGTTTTTCCATAGAGGAACACAACACTCGTCGTGAACACAAATCCAGTTTGTGCAATGTGGTCTCTATGGACCCGACTTCTTGTCATCTAAAGCGCTCGCCACGCGAGCTGGGTTTTTAGGCTTCTCCCATGTCTCTGACTGTTTAGTCTCGACATCCTTCACAGTGCCAGAGAGAGTCCGGTAGCGTGGGAAGGAGAATCAGCGGAGGGCGTGGACAACAACCAGCCGAGCCAGATCGGAGGGCCAGAGAGCCACAGCAGCCCGGGACAGAAGAGATGGGAGGCCGAGGAGGAGGACAAAGAGGACAAAGAGCCACAGCCTGAGGAAGAGGGGTCCACGAGTGGGGTAGGTGACTGGATAGAAATACCTGTCTTTGCTGAGACATGATGCGTTCTCATATGCTAAAGGTTGATCTAGTTTCCTACATATCCTTGTGTATCACAGTGAGTCAATCTCTCTCTTCTTGGTTCTCTCCCTCCCGTCCAGGTTGAGGATGTGACGATCTCCTGTTGTCTCTGCGGTCAGGACTTTAACTCGCGCCGCAGCATCAGACGCCACTGCCGCAAAATGCACCAGAGCAAACTTGAAGAGCTCCGGAAGTTCACCGAGACGCGCACAGTTCCCACAAGCCTGCTGTCTATGGTGAAAGGTAAGAGTTCATTCAAAGACAAAGATTGAAGATGGTGATTTAGGAATTGGTCAGTAGGATGAGATGTTGATTAAGAACCCACCATAACAGAGAGGTTGACATATTAAACTAACTACAATCGTCGTTGTTGTTGTTGCTGAAGGTCGGCCAAGGACGCTGAGCAGCCCCACTGGAAAGTCCTGCCCGGTGTGTTTCAAATCCTTCGCTACCAAAGCCAACGTACGTCGTCATTTCGACGAGGTGCATCGCGGTCTACGGAGGGACACCATCACACCCAACATCGCCTCGCGGCCTGGCCAGCCCTTCTCTCTGGAGGCCACGCCCCCCAGGAAGAGCAACAATTCCTCTCCAACACGCGGCAGCAACTCCAAGACCACCCCCGTGACCCCGAAGACACCGCCTTCGAACCAAACCCCGTCCAAACCGCAGCCCCCTGCCTCTCCACAGGCGAGCCCGGCCTCGTGTCGCTGCACGGTCTGCAAGAGGATCTACAGCTCTCAGGTTGGTTTGTTGTCCTACTAGCAGCCTCAAACCTTTCTAGCTTTTGCTGTCTTAAAAGTCTCAGGTGCAAGCAGGAAGAGATGTTCTTTTTAACATCTTAAATTGGTTGTAATGATTGTGGAGGAAAATGTATTCATTTTTTAAATTCTTGTGTGTATTTCAGCTCATGATGAAGAGGCACATGCGTATTGTCCACAAAATATACAGCATGAAAAGTAACAAGTCCGCGACCACGCCAGCCTCCTCTACTCCGGCAGCCACTCCTAGCAGTAGCAACGCTAGCGTAGGCCTAAGCAACAATGTCCGCGTGAAAGAGGAGGCAGTAGAACACTCGGATGAAGACGAGGAGGAGGAGGAGGAGGAAGAGGAGGAGGAGGAAGCAGAGGAGGAAGAGGAAGAGGAGGAGGAGGCGGAGGAGGAGGAGGCCGACAGCAGTCCGGCCCCGTCTACTAGCGAGAGCACCGGGCCGGCTAAAGCTGCTCCCGTGGCACAGATCGCCCCGAAGGTGAAGGTAGAGGAGGCCCCGTCGAGCCCAAAGATGACGCCGTCCGTACCTTCATCATCCTTGCGTGGCAGCAACACATCCGGCGGGGGCGGGCTCGCCAAAACAACCAAACTGTCGGTGGGTTTCGACTTCAAGCAGCTCTTCTGCAAACTGTGCAAGCGGCAGTTCAGCTCCCGCCAGAACCTAACCAAGCACATCGAGCTGCACACGGACGGCAACGACATCTTCATCAAGTTCTACCGCTGCCCCCTCTGTCGCTACGAGTCGCGCCGCAAACGCGACGTCCTGCGTCACGTGACGGTGGTCCACAAGAAGTCGTCCGCGTACCTCGGCAAGATCATGCCCAAACTGGAGAGCCGGGCGGTGAAGAGGTTAGCCGAGGTCGTCCTCAGCACTCCGACCCCCAACAAGAGGCCAGGTGGCGGCGGCAGCGGCGGCGTCAAAGAGGAAGTGAACGGGCGTCACGCTTCTTCGTCGTCCTCCTCCCCTCCTTCGCCTCCTGTCACTCGCAAGCAAGAGTGCTCCACAGCTGCCCCGACCACCTCGTCAGCTTCCTCCTCCTCTTCCTCCTCCTCCACTTCCTCTTCCTCCGTCCAGCCTCCTGCCCCCGTCACTCGTAAACAGCAGGACGTCTCATCGGCAGCGTTGGCCCCGTCCCCTCCTGTCACCCGTAAGCAGGAGAGGCAGCAGACCCACCAGCCTCGTCCCCTCAGCCCCCCGCTGACCCGCCGCAGTGACAAACACACACACCAACGCAACTCCTCCTCCACCGTCCCGCCCAGCAGCCACACCCCACACACCCGGCGGCACGACGCCCCGTCAGAGAGCAGCGGCACGGGGTCGTCGTCCTCCACGGAAGTCCGAGTCACCAAGAATTTCTCCCTCCACGCCTGCGACCAGTGTGGACGGGCCTTTGCCAAGAAGGTATTGGATTTTTCAGTTACTGACATAAATCTCTCTTCTTTTAAAAAACAAAACAAAGAAAGCTTTATTGTAAACTTAACACTAGTAGTTATGTAGTTAGAAACAAGATGTTTAAAGACGCCTGGGAAATCAACTGACATGTTTCACTTCTTCCTGATGTTGTAAAGGCCAAAAAATGAACAGATTTAAGAAGAAATAATCTGTTGATTAATCGCTGATCAATATCAGTGGTACTTGCAGCTCATATATCAAGATGCGTTAGCTAAGTTATGATATTGTGTATTTACACGCGATAGGATTACGACCGTCTCATTGTCTGCATTCTGCACACACGTTCCATTAAAGATGTCTAAGCTGCTAGTTCGATCCATGGAATGAACTGTAGTGTAGCATGTGTCTCTGCACTGTGTGGATTTATTTAAAGTACCGCTCTTGTCTTCGACTCGTTCTCTCAGCTGTACCTGGAGTCTCACAAGCGGAGTCATCGCAACGCGGTGACGGCGGCCGCCAGCAGGAGGAAAGGAGTCAGCACCCGCTCCAAATCCCTGGTCTGGTGAAGCGCACACACACTGTAAGAACACACAGGTGTACCTGCTGTACGGGGACGCTGTCTACTTGTCCTCCTCTCATTTTGCTCTCTGTTTTCTCTCGAGTCGCACTGGATTTCTTCCCGTCTTGTTTTCTCTCTGCTGCTGCTGCTGCTGCTGCTGCTGCTGCTATTGTGTAGTCACAAACCACAAAGCGAGGCGGATGTGTGGTGTGTACTTGAGCAACTTAGTGTGTGTGTGTGTGCTTGTTACAAGAGAGGTGTGTGTATGTTTGTGTAGAAGACCTATCCCTTGGGCAAAGATAAGACCACAATCATTCTGCAGGCTTTAATTGACCACTGAGCACGTTGAGCAGCTGTTTCCTACGTTCTCCCTCTCGCTTTACTTTTCCATGTATCACACTGCTCATAAGAGATCTTCCTGTTTTCTAATTGTTGCTCTATTCTTCCTCCTGTTCTCCTCTTTCCTCATCACTCTTCTTCTCTCTCTCTCTCTCTCTCTCTCTCTCTCTCTCTCTCTCTCTCTCTCTCTCTCTCTCTCTCTCTCTCTCTCTCTCTCTCTCTGTGCTCACAGTCAGCTGGGGATAATGGACCAGCGAGCCTCTAACGATGAAGAAGCCAATCAAAACTAACGGACGAACGGAAGGAGCACAGAGCAGAGATGAAAGAAACAAACAAAAGGAGTACGATACAGGAGTGAAGTACAACGGATTTCCACCTTTTGCTTAAGAACCAAATATGTTGTATAGTTTCATTTTGAAGCCAACCAGCTTGCTGGGCGGTGGCGCTGCTATCCACAGAAGACTCACTGCTACTGTATACAGTATATTTACCTACGACGGGCATGTGTATAGATCCAAAGGCAGGTGTGGTGTGTGTGTGTGTGTGTGGTGTGTGTGTGTGTGTGTGTGTGTGTGTGGTGTGTGTGTGGTTGGTGTGTGTGTGTGTGTGTGTGTGTGTGTTGTGTGTGGTGTGTGTGTGTGAGAGAGCGTGGGATCAGAACTGGATCGTGACCTCCACAGAAAATAGACTGGAAACTTAATTGTTGGATTTTTTTTTTCTTTTTTTGGAGAAAGCAGAATTCGATTGGACCGTTGCATTCCCAAACAGATACACACAACATATGTGGGTCCTTGGCTACGAGCTGTTTATCACTTTTCTGTATGTTCACAACGTATATAGTGTTTTTAGGGTGTTAGGGTCAAGACCACTTGCTCAACGTCTGTTTGATCAACAGATGATACGTTGTTCCCCTCCCCTCATGTCCCGCTGACAGTCGGAGGACAGTTGTGATCTGCCTGTCAGTGTTTCCACCTCCACGTCTTCAGAAGGCTAGCTGCTCGCCTTTATCTTCTCGTGTAAGTGTTACTGCTGAGAAGCAAACTGATCAAAAGTCCACTTGTAATATTCTTCAGTTAATAGTCTGATTTAGTTATATCTGCTCTGTAGTGACCAACAGCAGTTTATTATTAACGGAGTAGTTGAGTTAAGGGAAACCCCGAAGTATATTGTTCCCTTAAAAATGGTGTGTGCTTAGAAAGAAATCCTCTCTTCTGCCTTTTTCCTTTGACTGCATGTGGAAAACATTTGTTACGGGTGTTCCTTTACTTTGACTGCAGCCTGTTTTCTCTCCATATATTAGCCGACTTATTATTCCCAGTAACCGTGCGGCTGTGTGAAGCCAGGCTTCAGCAAGACATCAGTCTCTGAACTGAGGCAGCAGCTTTAGACTCCCAGAGTGATGAAAACATCCACAACTGGCATAAAGTATGAAACAAAACAAGGCCACACAGTTATGATTTAACATTTTTACAAATTCTTAGTAGATGAAATCACATTAATTCTATTATTTTAAAATATAACAGCTCAGTTTGAGTGCTACCTCTAAGGTGTACTAACACGGGCAAAACATTCACACTATCAAATTAGCACCATTATTCCCCCGCCCCCCCCCCCCCCCCCCCCCCCCCCCCCCCCCCCCCCCCCCCCCCCCACACATGCAGAGATGTGTTAATGTGTGACAATCTAATTGACAGGGAGCAGAAATATCAACTAGTAATATGTGTTTGAATGCATATTTTTTTCGCGGCCGGGTTGCTGTTGGTGTTTCAGTAACAGCCGCGGAAACCATTAACTGGAAGTATTTGTTTTCTGTGTTCAACGAAATATCGTCCGCCGTCGTCTTGCTTGTCACGAAGCAGGAAGCTGACCCGAGACGACGCGTCTCCGCTGTAGTGCCTATGAGCAGCAGGTGTTCGGGTGCTAATCCTCCTCATTTATAAAGGGCCAAAACAGCAGGGAGGCTGTCACACGAGGCCCTGCTGAGCTCAACAGTTCTGTTATCAAACGGTGAAAGTTTACATTAAACTTTTGTTTTCCATTCACAACAATGGTACTCAAACTTAAAGGGGGGGGGGGGCTGCATTTGTTTGGTGACAGCGACGGGTACCCCGGGGTAGTCTTTGAAACACTGGCACAAGCGTGATCGAGGAAGACCAAATGTAGATATGTCTTAATGTTCAAAAAGAAAGCCATGAAATGGAACAAAAGCAGAAGAAGAAGAAAAGGAAAGACCAAACTTTATTTTTTATAAGTGGAAACGCTACTGCGACAAGGTCTTGAGAACATGTGTATATATGGATTATAAATAATAGTTATAATAGTCACACTAGTTATTGACTTGTACTTAACTGTCGGTTGCCCATATGCTTCCGACATGTCCGACTAGTTGATGCTCCGCCGCCGGTTGATGCCGAGGCGGGTTTGCGTTTGTTCCACGATTAGTTGTCTTTGTTTGTGTCGCATTCCTTTTTTTCCAAGGAGGTTTGTTTTTGTTGGAACGTGCTAAGAGAATTAAAACCGTAGGAGACTCTTTGTTTTGTTTTTGTTTTTAAATCTCGTCATTTCTTTCCTCATCAGCTGTAATGTGTTATTAAGCTCACCTTCTAGAGAACTTGAGAAGAGTTAGAGAAGCCTTTCAGATGTGACAAGAATGTTGAAAAGCAAACCACTCAATGAATAAATACGTACTGCTTTAAACCTCACCGGGGAGTTTTAGTTTTTTTATGAGTCATATACTTCAATCAATCATGTTTGTTTACTGCTTGTGCAGAGAGATGATTTCATTTGCCTTCTCAGGAATTGCATTAGAGAGCATCTACACTTCAATTATTTTTTTGAGATTTTTAATTTCACATCCCATAAAGGTTCTGAACCCGCTGATCCGTGATGGTCTGCTGGTCCACACACAGTGCTATACAGCCTATATGCTGTAGATTGATATAATTCATCACATTGTAATTATTGTTATGATGAACTGATCATATTTTTTGTGTGTTATTGTTTTTGTAAATTATGAATTATTAAACTGTCCGATAAAGCTGTAACATGTACTTAAGTTCCCTCTGAAATGTAGTGAAGTAGAAGTACTAAGTGGAAGTACTTGGAGTACAAGTACCTCCAAACTGTACTACAGTATACTTTAACTTCTTCCACAGCCGATTTACCTGTTAGTGAAAAAGAAACAATTCTCTGACGTGCCACAAAGGTCAATTTTGGGTGTTCTTTATTTTCCTGTTGCAATAACGCACCTTTTGCCGCGAGATGGCGCCATTGCTCCGCGTGCCTTCCCCCCCACCCCCACCACCATCCGCCGCAGCGGCGAAGCCCCAAATTGGACGTGTTGCGCACATCTTCCCCTGTTGTCACATGAGAGAACACCCGGGTCTGTTTCGATTGCTTGGTTTCTCACACCACACAGCTTATCAAATTGTTATTACACAGCAGATGGGATGCGGTTCATTTATTTAATTCCATTCACCACAAAGGGCCACGGCGCTATGGTTTTACAAGGGGGGATCAATGGGCGCCGTAATAATGGATTTAAGTTCAGGCAATTAAAGAGTGTGGCGCAACGCCTGTGTGAGCATATTTTTGATGACTTATTAATGTGTTCAAATAATCAAAGCCCTCTACTGTGGACACTATCGATCCGATGGATTGGTAATACACTTGATTGAATGTGTGGACTCCGCTGGACGACAGTGGGTGCAATTAGACGATGAATTGTTGCGGGCGGGCTAGACTCGATGATGCCTGGGATACATATGTTTCATGTAGAGGAGGGGGGGGATGGGGGGTATGGGGGGGGGGGGGGGGGGGGGGGGGTCTCCATTCCGGCTGTGGAGAGTCGTGCGCTGTCCCTTTCAGCACCGGCGACCGGAGGAGCTGGAGAGGAGTGTGAGCGCGCGCGGACTTACGCGGAAAGGGTTATACGTGCGCAAAGTGCGGGGAGCTTTAGCGAAGACCATGGACACAAATCAGGTGCGTTTTGCCAATATTATTGATCATGGCTGTCATATTCCGTGTATGAGGAATTCCTCTGCTCTCTCTCTCCCTCGCTCTCTCTCTCTCTTTCTCTTTCTCTCCCCCCGTCTCTCGCCCTCTCCCTCTCTCTGTATCTGAGACTCATTCTTGGGTATTGACTTCATTACAGGCAGCCTCCCTCTGCTGCCACCTTAAACAAGTGCGGGGTTAATAATTGCATTTTCACCCCTAAAATCAGCTCTGCTGATCACGACGGAGCACTTTTAAATATCGGCTGTATTTAAATATATATATTTTTCTTCTTCTTCGCGTCTTCGTCTTGTGGATGGTATACTTGTCTTTGCTGGTGTATGAGAGGGGGGGGGGGGCGCGGAATCTCACTCCAGGAGGGCTGATATTTGTGGGGAAAACTGCTGAGCTCCGCAAGGAAGTTGCCTGAGGCGGACAGGGACCCCGAGGAGGAGTCCGCGGAGGAGTCTGGAGACGGTGCTTCTCACCCTTCACACGCTGTCGGATCAATTAGATTTTCTGAGGTATCTCATATGCTATCATTTCGATTTTTTTTCCTCCCTCCCTTCTGATCAAATGCTGTTGGCTCATTTTTGTTCCTCTTCTTTTTGCTGTGGGTGTTTTCTCTCTTTTGGGGGGGACATGCATCCTCGGTGTATTTTGGGCAGACTCTCTTATTGTTTCAATTTGTCTTGCTGCCGATGTGTTATGGAATTTTATTGATTTTTTTGCTCATTTTCATTTTCACATGGATTCTGTGCAATATAGTGGTTCGGTGAGTAGATGTCTTCCCAGCACAGAAGAGGTATGTTTCAATTAGTAACTCAAAAATTGCGTGGGTTTTGCGTATTGGAAAAAAAAAGACATGAACCATCAATCTCCATAATTACACAATTGCAATGGTGCTTCTTTGCTGTCACTATCTTAATTAGGGTGTAATCAGAACGCCACCACTGCTGCAGAAGCCACGCGGGGCTGCATATGAGCATGCACGCCCTCAACACTTTGATCTCTCACATAGTCTTATTTCTGAACCTGTGGGCCGCGTTTTATCTCCAGACACATGACCTCATCATGTCACAGGCATCCGTTTCAACGATCGTGCGCGAGCTATAACTCTGTCTCTTGAAAGCTGGGATGTTACGTGTTTATCCATAGATGGAAACAATTAGAATATGTGTTTTCACTTGTAGAGAACGTGAATGGGGGAAATATGCTGGATTTAGTGTAGATGGCTCCAAAAACACAGATTCTCTTAGTGTTATATGAAATATATTGCATTAAAATGGATGTCATCTACATGTATGGATATGCCTAATATATGCATTCAAGTTAATATTAAAGTATTTATTATATTTTATTTTTTGGGTAAGCCAAAAATAATGAATTGGGGGGGGGGGGGGGGGTGTATGTTTGTGATTGTGTGTGTGTGTGAGTGTGTGTGTGTGTGTGAGAGGACAGGGTGTGCCGACGATCTTGCTAAAATCATTTTGCTCTAGAAAGTGTGAGAGATAACAGGTAGACGGGAAAAAAAGTCAGGTATGAATGAGACGCGACCCAGGAGATGGTGACAGACAGACAGCAATTGTTGAATGAGACACCGTTTTAGAGAGAGAGAGAGAGAGAGAGAGCGAGAGAGAGAGAGCGAGAGAGAGAGAGAGAGAGAGAGAGAGAGAGAGAGAGAGAGAGAGAGAGGCAGGAATGCTATCTCCTTCTGAAAAGAGCAGCAAGCTCCCCAGAGGAATGAGGAGGCCTGCAGGAGACGATAGAGGAGAAAGGGAGACGGTGGAAGAGAAGGAGACAGAGTGGGAGGAATGAAAACGAGGGTGAATTAGAAAGGGAGAAAAGGTGGAGGAGAGAAGGAAACATGAAGAAACTGCGGGAGGTGGAGGGGTAGTAGGGAAATTGCACGGAGGTCAGGTGTGAAGTGAAGAGCTGGAATAAAACAGAAAAGGAGGCCAGATATAAAAAAAAAAAACACACAGTGCGAGTGGGCAACACTCATCCAGACAGCCAGCCGTGGGTGTAAATTAAAGAGAGTGATGATCCAGCTACAGCCTCTTTGGCTTTAAACCTCTTCATCTGCGAGCCACTAACCACCACAGCGGAGGAAACCTCCTTCTTCAGGAGGTCCTCCTCCTTTCTTTTAGGCTGCCACACAGGAGAAGACATCTTTCTTTTTTAGCCTTTTGTAAAGCGTCATAAAAGAGACAAAGACCCTCATGGGACTAAAAGAGCAATAGCCACAATCAGGTTATGAAGAATAGCAGGTGTGCATTACTGTCACATACAGACAAGGTGAAGTAGTGTGAGACTTTGCACCCCCGTTTGAAATAACCAATGAGAGTAAATGAGTCATGAAACTTTTAATAACCTCGGGGCCTCAGCGCCGTCATGAAACATTCACACGTTGCACTGATCTGACTTTTTGGTGGCCCTCTCGAGACGTTTGCATGTAGTTACATCTTGAACTTGAAAAAGTGCACTCGGTATAGTTTGCGGATCTCCGGCCCCCCGATGTGTCTCCCTCTTCCCCCCCAAATATAAATGAGCAGAGTCACAATCAATTGTCCCTCTCTGGCTCCCTTACAACCCAGACGGCAGCGTCGACGGCAAAAAAACAGGGATTTAGTGATCTCGTGTGGGTCAAAATGAGACCAAAACCTTTTTTAACGGGTGTCACGACAAAATGCCGGAATGTGGCTTTGCAACAGGCCATGGGCGAGGTGTGCTTTTTTAGCCGATTGTCAGAAATTCCCTGAAGCAGTTGTTGATCACTTGCAGCCCCTAACGGGACGTTAAGAAGAGCGAGAAGTCAATGACGGTATAAAAACAGTCAATAATACAATTGTGGTCCAATGCAACCACGAGAGGTCCTTGAGCACACAGTCCTAAATGACGAACCATTTTTAGGCTGATGGGTCCAGCGGTGTGTAAGATTAGCCCGTGGACAGACAGACCGATTATCTCCGCCAACTTTTTACAGCATGAATGTGCGCTCGCTGGACTTAAAACGTCCTTTCGGTTAGCTTAAGTCCTCGTGGCGGCTCCCTGTTTGGGAAGATCCCATTATTGCCTCTCTGTGGGCCTGAGCCAAGTGGAGCCGAGGAAAAAGTGTTGAATAAACAAGTATTGCGGGCGAGTACAATAGCGGCTATAACCTATATAAAGCAGCTGGGTTTTTTAATCATAGCATGGGGCTGTGTATGAGTGGCTTTGACCTAATTCCATTCAGAGTGGAGAGGAGCTGATACATTAATTGGGACAGAATTGAGTTATAAATGGATTCATCGAGAGAGCGGCTCACGCTGCTCAGATCTGAGCCTGAGACCTGTTCGGGGGCCCTTGTGGGTGAAATTAGGCAGGCTTACTGGATATTTAAAGTTATGTGAATGATGCTTTGCTTTAGGAATCGTTTACTGTTTTTCTTCTTCTTTAAGTTAAGCGGGAAAGCTTTTTTGCAATGAAAGTGTAGGATTTGATCCCAGATTATCCTAAATTATCAGTCGGATCTCATTTAGCGTGATTAACCCGCCAGGGGCTGCCATTGCCAAATGGAGCCTTTTAAGCCTCTACTGGTGTAACATTACCGTGGTACCAAATTCTCAACTATCGGCAAGAAAGTGAATAATATATCCCAAAGTGTCGAAAACGATTGTTTTAACATTAGGATGCAGCTCAGCAGTTTATTTGTGCTGATAGATTGTTGTTTAAGGGAAGATAAGCAATGGAATGAACTACAGGGCTAATTAAAAGGCTAAATTGTGTGGAAAAAAAAGGCCATGCGAGAAGCAAAGCTCATGTGCCTTGAAGGTAAGCAGGAAGCCTATGATTAAAAGCGGTGTTTCAGGGTGATGGCCTGAATGATGTTATGAAACGTCGACCAAATAGCCTTGCATGGCGCTGAATGGAGCTGGATTTAATACGATGTCTACTTCTTTATTCATATTTTAATTCATAGGAGCATTGCATCGTTACCAAGAGCTACATATCCCTTGTTGGACATATAACGAATACTCTCTTAGTTAACTAAAGATTTCAGGAAAAAAAAATAGCTTCCTCGCTCTCAACAGTCTCCATGGAAAATGAAAAAAAGAAAAAAATCTGAAATTTTGTCAAGACCAATTTTTAATTCCCTGCCCAAACCAAGTTCTAACACTTTCCAAGGATACGGCTGCTTAATATGCATTACTGCCAGGGATGGAGGTGCAACAGGAACATGTCTATTGTTTGGAAAAAAACTTTCAACATTACATTCTACCTGTTGTGATTTCAAGCTCTGCGTGTGTGTGTACGTGTGTGTGCGTGTGTGTGCAGGGTGCCGCTGGATGTAACGTGTTCATTTAGCTGCAGCAGAAACAGCAGGTGTTTGAATGAGGCAACACACACACACACACACACGCTCCGAAGCACTCGCGCTCTCTCTCTCTCTCTCTCTCACTCTTCAGTCTTCGGTTTCTCTCACCCTGTCTCACGTGGTTTTCCTCTGTCTGTCTCCCCCCCCTCCCCCCCGTCTCACTGCGTCCTCCTCCTCCTCCTCCTCCTCCACCTCGCTCCGCTCATCCCTCCGTTGCTCTTCTTCCTCACCTCCACTGCAGCGCGCGAATAGCCCCAAGGAGCAGGCCAAGGTTCTCTCTCCTGTCATTTTAACAGCTGTTTCACTCATCGATATGCCAAGTGTGTTTGTGTGTGTGTTTGTGTGTGTGTGTGTGTGTGTGTGTGTGTGTGTGTGTGTGTGTGTGTGTGTGTGTGTGTGTGTGTGTGTGTGTGTGTGTGTGTGTGTGTGTGTGAGAGTGTGTGTGTAGAGGTGATTACAATCCGACAGACTTTGGGTTTTCAATTATAGAAAGGCAGTGCAAATTTTGACAGGTCTGCTGGAAAAGCCTGTACCCATGTGAGGCGAAGGAGCGTTGTGTGTATTTTTAACTTGTTTTTGGTATGCCTGACTGCATTTTCTCATTGCCCATGAGGTGGTTTTACACATGTTTGTCAGGTGGACCGTTCATCCCCGCAGCAGCTTGATGTTCACACCACACTGCTACTTAGAAATCCTCTCCCTGTCTCTCTTCTGCAGGCTCTACTGAAGATGTGACTCGTGGATTACAGGCTCAACTCCCCCCACCTATATATTTCTACTGCACCGCCGCCACGTTTCTAAGCTTCGCTCTTCATCGCACTGTCCATTCTGGAGTATGATTCGCTCATGGGGCTCGGCTAGCTACACCCCAGGGGTCCTCTACTCCTCCCCTTTTGACCAATAGGAAGGCCCTACTTTTTAGTATTCCCAAAAACACATCCTCAGTTTTGGAATATCCATCAGAAAGCCCCCATTTTAAGACTTGGCTCTTGTTTGGCAATCAATCCTTGATCATGGAACCCCAGTGGAACCCGACTTCCTGCCCGCAGTCTCCCTCTGTCGTCTTCCTGCTCATGGCCACTTCCTACACTTGGCTCCTTCCCGTCGCTGCCCCTCAGCGGATCCTAATAGACCCCCAGGCGGCGCCTGAGTATGCCCACTCCATCCGGCTGGACGGCGACATCATCCTCGGAGGATTATTTCCCGTGCACTCGCGGGGGGACCGCGGCACGCCCTGCGGGGAGCTGAAAAAGGAGAAGGGCATCCACCGCTTGGAGGCCATGATGTTCGCCATAGACCTGATCAACAAGGACCCCGAGCTGCTGCCCAACATCACGCTGGGGGCCCGCATCTTGGATACCTGCTCCAGGGACACGTACGCTCTGGAGCAGTCCCTGACTTTTGTGCAGGCCCTGATTGAGAGGGACGGCTCCGACGTGCGCTGCGCTAACGGGGACCCTCCCATCTTCACCAAGCCGGATAAAATCGTAGGGGTGATAGGAGCCGCGGCCAGCTCGGTGTCCATCATGGTGGCCAACATCTTGCGCCTGTTTAAGGTAAGATTTAACTGTGGAAATTGAATCATTTTCTCTACTCTCTTCTTCTCATCTCCTCTCTTTTGTGTGTGTGTGTGTGTGTGTGTGTGCGCGCGCACTTCCCCTCACTCATCATCACCGACGAGATAGAGTTCAGTGATGACAACCAATTAAAATGTAGTCAGTCTTCCTGGAGGTTTCAGCAGCAGCGGCAGCAGTGCCACTTCTTCCTGCACATATATGGAGGGTATACTTTTTATTTTAGTGCGTTTGCCTTTAAAAGCCTAAAGTGAGATGTAATCTCTTCGGCTCAGATGTGTGTGTGTGTGTGTGTGTGTGGTTGTGTGTGCGTACAGTATGAAAAAAGATGTGTCAAGATGTGTCAAGTGATGCTTGTAAGGAAGGGCTTTGCGTGTGTGTGTGTGTGTGTGTGTGTGCGTGCGTGTGTTTGTACTGCACAGCTTAGATCATTCCTGGTTTGTGCTTGGGCCAAATGAAAATGGCTGCCAAACACAGGTATCAATTACTGCTGAAATCTGTCAACAGCCACTTCATTCAATGCAGCGTACGTGTGTGTGTGTGTGTGTGTGTGTGTGTGTGTGGGTGTGTTAGGACATCTCTTTGTGTTAGTATGTTCTCTAGTACACGTGTGGGCCTAATTGAGCACGCTTACGAGTGCTCATGTGTATGCATGCAGTGTTTCCTCCCTGTGTGCTGCTCTTGTTTGTGTCCTTGCAGAAGCTCGCATTTGTCTGACACTCGTGCTTCTCTAGGTGTGCGATTGGGCTGAGTGCGCTTATGTGTGAGCGTGTGTGTTGGCGTTGTCATCATTAGCCGAACAGGGCTGACGGATGGCCGCATGATTATGAAATATGAGTCCCGTAATGACGCCCATGGCATTTCACATCCACATCGATCCCACGCAGTCTCACGGCAAGTGTGTGTCTGTGTGTGTGTGTGTGTGTGTGTGTGTGTGTGTGTGTGTGTGTGTGTGTGTTTGCAGCCGCACATTTTTGCGCATCCCTTCCTTTGGTAATCCTTAAAGTGTGTGAGAGCACACGGGATTGCATGACTGCGGGTGTGTGTTTGAACGCACTTGTTAACAAACCAACTCGTGCTTTGAATGGAAGATTTGCATATTAAACAACAACAACAACTAAACATGATTTATGCCAGGATCTGTCACAGCAGCAGCACTCGAACAGAGCGCCTCTCTGGCTCCGCACTGCCTCCTCCTCATTTGCCTAATACGATTTAGTGCATTGTGCGCGTCTGCGTACATGCGTATGCATTGTATGTCAGTATTTAAGCGTGCCAGCGATTGTTTGTGTGTGTGTGTGTGTGTGTGTGTGTGTGTGTGTGTGTGTGTGTGTGTGTGTGTGTGTGTGAGAGAGAGAGAGAGAAAGTCTTAAGTATTTGGTAAACCTGTGCGTGTGTGTGTGTGTGTGTGTGTGTGTGTGTGTGTGTGTGTGTGTGACAGAGTGCCTGTGGCAGTGGTATTATATGACACAAGACTGTATCTTTCTCTGCTTGGTTTAACATGAATAATGCAGCTTGTGTCACAGTCTGAAAATAGTATGGAGGACTCACACACACACACTCACACACACACACACACACACACACACACACAAAACATGCTGCAATAAACATATGTCTTTTTTAACTGGGCTAATCTGACAGTGCCAGTCACAGCTAGTCGCCCACTCAACACAAGGGGCTCAGAAAGCTGAGAAAGAGAGTGTGCGTGCTTATGTGTGTTTGTGTGTGTGTGTGTGTCTTTTAAATCTAGCAGCAGACAAAAGAGATTCAAACAACAGATTGTGTGAAAAATATCACATCCAAATCCTCAGGAAAACAGACTTTTTTTGTTTGTCTCCACCGCGCTCAGCCGCGGAGGGAGCCGCGTGCTTGACAGTCGCAGAGAAATCAAGTCGCACAAAAGTTGTTGGTGTTTCTTTTGTCGCTGGTTCTCCTCTTTTGAAGATTATCTGTAACCGCTTCTGCTTTGTGGGATGATACGGAGCGGAGAGAGGGGATGACATAAGATATAATACGATGAAACTTTGCTAATCCTCGTGGGGAACCGGCGCCGGCGCAGCAGCAGATCTCCGAGGAAATTCCAAAGGAATTTAACATATAAAAAGAACGGAGCAAATGGGGGGTCATCTAAATGCTCTAAGCTGGCAATTTCCAACACTACATTAAAAGGAAATGTATAGATCACAGCATTACAGAATAGGCATGGTTTGGGTTTGTGTAAAAAAAATCTGTTTGATCGTCAGATCTGTTTGAGTTTCTTGCCCAGCGGTGCTTTTTTTTCTTGCCACATTCCCAGATCTGATTAACTAACGTGATGAGTACAATCTCACTCACACTGAATGAACAGCGGCACCTGGACTCCTGTCTGGTGAGTTCTCAAGCTCGTACAAGGAGGCCCTGTTTTGTTTCCAGTGTGCATTGTTTTCGCGCTTCTATGGGGAATCCAGTTAATGAGGATGCTATTGAGTCATATACAGGTGCTGCTCTGGGTTCTGCAAACGGCAAGTTAAATATGGAGGGCACACACCTGGAACATCCTCTCCATCGCTAGACCTGCCACTTGTTTCCAGTTTGCCGCCCCGCCTCTGCTCCTCTCGTCAAAAACCGCTCACGCGGTGTCACATTCATTTTCACTCTGGCATTTGTGTCTTTTATTTTTTTCTCCGTGACCGCGCTCATCCTCAAAGAGTAACTGCTTCATCCTCGGGTATTGATTTTGCTCGTGCGTGGCTGGTAATTACAGCAGCATTATGGATCGGCTGACCCCTGACGCTTTTTGGTCACCTCTTGAGGCAAACCTCGGCCATGGCTGAACGATTTTAACCCGCTAATGTTTGCACAGGAAAAGCTAATACTTCACATATACACACCCAAAAAACGGTGGGTCATCTCTATCAATTACGATGACAATTTGTCTTTTAAAGAGCGAGGAGCTGATAGCTGCCCTCACATCATAATGGACTGTGTGTGTGTGTCTTTGTTCGCTCCATTACCAGGAAGTCCTCCCTATCTTACAATGAAGCGAAGTGCGCCTTTTACTCCCTCACACTCGCGGCACGCTGTGCATTGGAAGCTAAAAATAAGAAAATAAATTCAATTCCTGAGTTGATAAGTGGTGGCTCTCCCCTGGTGAGAGCACATGAGATAAATTTGCCCCAGGGAATTCAGGAAACACACACGCCACACACACACGCACGACACACACATCTCTACCTTACACTCAATCAGCGTCCGTGTGATTCTTCTTGAGGCTCTCAAACACACACACACACGCACACGCACACACACTTGCATACAACCCTCCTGTGAGCCGGTGTGCGGTCCTTTACTCAAGATTCGCATCTTGGTAAAGTATGTCTTACATATGCGTGTGTATATCCATGTGAACGCTTGCGTGAGGGAGGGGGAGGGGTGGGGGGCGCAATAACTGCAGACGAGCACGCCAATTGCTTCCATAATTCAGCCGTGGCCTCCTCTCCGCTCTGTCTGTCTGTCTGGGGAATTAACTGCCGCACGGTGTGATATTGCTGATATATTCATCTGCCTGTGTATTACCACGGCAATGATTGCTTTCCCTCTCACTGTTTGAGGTGTATTTCTGAACCATGCATTGTGTGACATCCCCACTCCCAGGAGGCACTTGAATGAGTATAAAGTAAAGTATATATATATATATATATATATCTACATGTACATTTTCCGCGTGTGTCTCCAAACAGAGTGCTCGCGTGCACGTGCGAATGAAATCACACACTTTCTGCTGCAAATTAGCGAGCGCAAATGTTTGCTCAAACCCTGGGAACGTTACACCAGGCTGGGGCTTTTTGCGCACTTAAAAGGCGCACTACAACAATCTCCTTTTTCAGGCACGGGCAGCACCCTCTGAAATACAAATCAACTCGGCGTTCGGCTTCACAAGGCTGACAACAGCTGCATTAAAATGCAATTAAAGGCGTTTTTTTGTTTCCTCCTTTCTAGTCAGATGCCAATTCAGACGCAATCCCTGACAGATGTGCTATTATTCACAAGGTCAGACAGAGTTTGCCGTTACAGTCTCGTCCTAATCCATGCAGAGTGTTTGATGATATAACGACGGGCAGGAAAGAGGACGGAGAAGACATGGCGAGGAGAGACAGAATAAGACGAAAGAGAAAGGACGCAGAAGAAAAAGACAAAACGGGGAAAAATGACCAAAAAAAAGACGAAGTGAGCAGGGGGAGACCCCCTGGAGAGCGTAATGATGTGGTGTTGATTTCTTTCACGGAGGCATTCTGCATTGAGAGGGTGATGATAATGACACCACACAGAGCACACTGAACAGCGAGCGGGAAACCTCATTAGGACGAGAGTGGGTCTCGGGTTTGTGTCAACTCGTGCTTGTGAAGTGTTCCTGAAGCGGGAAAACATCGCGGCCGCTCCAGACGAGCAGCACCGCGATCGTCCAGCCTCTTCTAACGAAGGCAGCCTTAATGAGCAAATGGTTAATGAAGGCGGACTTAATTGTCCTTCTGAAATAATGTATTACTTTGTATTTGTTGAGTGTTGCTCGGGGATGATTCATTAGAGCCATATGGGTGAACGCAGACAACATTGGATTTGTTTGCAGCTCAATGGTGCCAATCCTTTGAACCGGGTTTGAATCTGTACAACGCAGACATCCTACATCCTTAGAGCCTTGATTCACATGAGGACAACTCCCTCCATCTGTTTGTTTTCACCTTTTCTCCCCATTTTTCATTGATTTCCTTTTACCTGAAGTATTTTTTATCAAAAGAGGAGCTCTCTAACAGAGAGATGCAACAATAAATCTTGATATCGGATAAGTCTGACACTGACTCGGATAGCTGGATCTGTGAGGACGGGCTGATCTGGACACCATTCAGAAACCATTCTTTCACTAAATAACAATTCAGTGCATTTATATCTGTGTGTATTTGTTACATTTTGTTTTTACCAAGTTAGGAAAACTCAGGATTAAGTCAAGCTTGACGTTGTCTTACACATAAACGAATGATCCCGCTCACTTTCACACAGCGAGGCAAAACGGCTTCATCAATCAAACGCTGGTACCGAGACTGAAAAAGTCAGATCGGTTCCAAACTTTTAACCGACACGGCGATCAATGTTCTTCTGCGACGCGAAACTTTTCCGGTGCAAAGGGACGAAAACAATCAAATTCAACTGACAGCATTTATATATTCAGCAGACTGAACTTGAACTGCACGCGATCCCAATCGCCACATATAAACACTCGTGTACATACACGTACAGCGATGAAATAGGAATGTAATTTAAAGTTTAACGAAGTTCTGTGATAAGAACCAAGAGGTTAATACAAATGTGTTTAATGAAACTGCTGACGGTGTGTGTGTGTGTGTGTTAATGTGTGGATTTATTTGTGAAAAAAAAAGGCATTCATGGAATCTGTGTGATAGCGACTGCCTGCGAGTATTATATGCTCGTGCATGTGTGGAGAGGACCGGTGTCTCGAGTGCATTAGAGTGGGATGAGATCCTATCGCTGCTCTTCCTTTCATCAGGTTGGGTGCCTGAATAGAAGCTCAGATAAGGGATAAGTGAACCTATTACACACAGGCCACGCTTTCACACACACACCACAGCCGGACAAAGCCGACCGTTTTGACTGGTCAAAGCAGGAAAAAGCATAGTTGTCACTAATAACATGAATTGGCTCCCTGACGCTATAAAGACCTTTTCTCGCAATGGAAATTTCAACTTGTCAAACAAACAGGGTGTAACTAACGATGTCAAAATGTATTCCACGACCCATCTAAAATGGAACGAAACCAACGTTAATGCGATTAGTTACACCTGTGCTTTCCCTGTTTATGCAAAGTCATGAAAAGGCCATTTTTTTTTTTTGTCAGGTAACATTTCCTCTACTTTGATCCGTTCTGACGAATAAGGTAGGAGTTGGCAGCCATGGGTGCAGTGTACCCACCATCCGTCGTGTGTTTACGTTTTTGTGGTACGAGGAAACTCATGTTTACGTGGGGATTATTTGCAAACTGCATTAAACTCTGGTGGGACTTGGGGGTTGTGCGAGATGCCAATGTGAACCGCTCAGCCAACGTCCGTAGTCGTTCAGGTGTGAAGCCGTGCCAGGCGAGCCGGCGCGCACAATTACCGGAATCCTGGCACGCACGTTGTTTGTGGTATTAGTACAACATGTCCGTTGGGAGGAAGAGCTCTTTGGCTACAGCAAGCCCAGCACAAACATGTAGATTACTAACGTAAATGTTCTTAATTGAAATGAATACAAATGTTACATTTTTGGGGCTTTTTCCCCTCCCCTGTGTGTTGCCTACGCAGCATAACGCGCACGTTAAATAGTCATCATGCAAACGGCGTGCCTCGTTCTAGGGTGCGATGGTTGAAACTCTTGGATGAATCGCAACTTGTCTTTCCAACATTAACTTGTAGTTGCAAATGTGTTCAGCCTGCACGATTCCGCCCGCTCGCGTTGGAAGACAGTGCAGATGCATTGGAACGATGCAGCTGTAATGGCTTTTCTCATTCGAAATAAATTAACTCGGCAAGGAGAGAAAATGAGGGAGACGTTGCAGAGTGGAAAGTCGAGCTGACGAGTTATCATCCTCATTGAACTATGATCTATGGAGGGGGGAATAACTCTATTCCACTAAATACTGATTGAATTGTTAGTAATGGTGTTGGTGATGAGGTACAAACTATATTTATGAGGATTTTTTGGTTTCTGACAACTTTTGGATGATTAAACGTGCACCGGGTCATATTGACCCGCGAACATCATGGCTGTACCTGAGCAATAGTAGTAAGACACGCTGATAAGACACGTGCACATCTGCAGGTGCGGGAAGATCTGTTTAGGCGTGTGTTTCTTATTATTTGATATTAATCTCTTCCATCGCGTAGAGGCACTGGAGAAGGAGGGATCGCATCCTTAGACTGGTCTCAGAACACAAACTCGTGATCACGTCGTGAGCAATGGGAGTGTGTCATATTTGTGTTACATCTTACAAAACTATTTGGGTAATCTTTCAGTCCAGCGACTCAATTACAAGTGTAATTGAGTCGCTATACAGGTGTGAAATTTGGTGGCAAGGTGATAATTGCAATGGAAAGTGTTTGAAATGGGAAAACAGAGCTCAAGTCACAGACTTGCTGTTGTGTTTGCTAGATGTGTTTTGTCCGTTTTAACACTCTTGTTGTTTGTTACTGCATTTGTCATTTTATTGGAATAACAAGAAAGCAATCTGTGCTGGACGACTGCTCCTTAAACTGCTTTTGTAATACCTCACGTTATATCGGATTGGTTGCTTGCTCGTGTCACCGTAATCAATGAGTGTGGGCTAAACGGTCGCGTCGCGTTGTACGACTTGTGTTCCGTAAGTGACAGAGTGAACGCCTGGGTGATAAGTTCAACATGGGTGGAGACAATAGTCATTCAATTTCAAACCTGTTTCTCAGGGAAAGTCTAATAGAACGACATGTGAACTGATGGATTATGTCTGAAGTCTCTTACTGGGGGGGGGGGGGGGGGGGGGGGGCGTAGACAGGAAGGAATACATTTTTAATATTTTTGGAGAGCGGAGTAAGAGACGCAAGCGCTTCATTAAATCTGCCTTATCCATCTTTCAAGCAGCGTTCCCCACGTCGAGGCGGCTGGGAAGTTGAAACGAGAGCACCCCCGAATACTTCACAGATTTGAAAGCACATTCCAATGTGACTTAATTTTAATAAATGTGAGTGAAAGTAGGACAGAAGAGAGAAAAATGAGACAGGGGGGGGGCTTACAGGCGAGGGAAGGGAAGGGATTCTCTCTGAAATGAGGTGCAGAGCATTTTGTGATAAGTATAGAGCTAAAACTCAAAAATGTGTGTTTGATATGGAGCGATGATTACCAGCTGGGCAGTTTCATGATGTTTGGCAATGAAAGAAGCAGATATAAAAACAAGTAATGGAGAGAAAATGGCAGCTTTTTAAAAGAAATCCCTGCTTCTTTTCTCCACCTTACTATTCAGATTAACCTCTTAAATCTGTTTTCCCTCCCTAGTAGTGTCATTTTCATGTTTTTCTCTCATCCATGTTCTTTTCCATCCCCGCAAAGAGGCGGACGAGGCCAGCAGATAGCGATGCGCGGGAAAGAAGCAGGGCAGTAAAGGTGGTAGATAAGGAGATGGAAGGCGGTAAGGCGGTTATCGTCTGGAGGAAAAGAAGTTCAGTAGAAGAGCAGCTGGCGGCTCGAGGGAAAGAGACGGGTTGCGAGAGGTGTTTTTACATCTCGCAGCGATGTTGCGTCAGATCAGAGAAAGCAGGTGGGAGGAAGAAGAATGAAATGAGAAAAAGAAAAAGAGGTTAAGTGTTTGGCGTTTCCACAGGCCCGCTTTCCCACTCTCGGCGTGCCTCAATCCATCTTTCTTCTTCAGCGGCTGCTTCTCTTGTCTGCTCTCCATCTCCTGCTCTTTCCTCCTCTGACCGTGTTAATAGCTGCGGAGTATTATTTATGAAAGCAAGGCCAGAAGACATGGAAAGAACATTAGCAGAAAGCCATTGGTCCTCCTGCCAAAAGAAAAACATTTCTTTTTTGGGGGGGGGGGGGCATTGACAAGACGCGTGCATGCTCGTGTGTGTTAAAATAGATGTACTCCTTTGGAGATGTATATAGAACATGACATATGCTGGATATAACACTCCTTCTCTCACTCATTCTCTCTCTCTTTTACACACACACACACACACACACACACACACACACACACACACACACACACACACACACATTTATATGCAGTATTTCTATCCCTTCTATTTGTTCGTCTATATAAATGGAAGTGATCGATGAAAAGAATAAAATGGGAGGTTTAATTTATGTATTGGGCTGGTATATAAGTGTGGTATCGGTTTGCTCAGAGTTGGGAGCAATAGCACGTGTGCTTGTTTGTGTGTGTGTGTGTGCGTGTGTGTGTGTGTGTGTGTGTGTGTGTGTGTGTGTGTGTGAGGAAGCGAGGAAGACAGGAAGATGAGGAGAGAGAGAGAGAGAGAGAGAGAGAGAGAGAGTGCATTACTTGCAGGGTTTTGCCAATTACCCCCCTTAAGCTGGAGGTCAAGGAGGACAGAGACAGAAAACATTTCTTTCTTTTTTCCTCTTTAATCCGCATTCATTGCCTGCCAGTAACAGCCTCCTCCTCCTCCTCATCACTCTCCCTCCCTCCTGCTTCCAGCATCCCAAAGGTCGTGCTCCGACCGACATTAGCATTGTGTGAAAAAAAAAAGGAAAAAGAAAAAAAAAGAGCCACAAGGCAATGCAACAATATCCATCAATGTGCTCCGTTGGCCCAGTCACATAGTACAAGGAGTAATCCTGAAACTTTAAGTGAATGCTGTAATACTACTGCTTACCTCACAATTGTCCACACAGATGATACAATAAGTGTTGATGACTTCAAGAGTTGTCATTTTCTGTCTCATAGTATTATAAGTCACTGGGCCGTGTTTCTATTGGCCGACCAGCCACATCCGCACAGTCAAAGCTGAACAATGGTGAATAAGAGTCGGATGAAGATTGCACCAAAACAAGAACCACATGCTTGGATTCCTTTGTCCTGTGTACCTTTTGTTATAACGAGAATGGAAGATAAATGATTCTCTGAATGAAAGTCTCCCCCCCCCCCCCCCCCCCCCCCCCACACCCCCACCCCCCCCCCATCCCTACACCTCATGCCGATTTGATTTTGCTCTTTTACTCCAGCTTCTTCATCTCACCACCCCTCCTGCTCCTCTCTCTCCTCCCTTCCTCTCTGTCCTCCCTCTCTCTGCCCTCGCTGTCCTAGCCGGTAGCGTTCCTCCTCCGAGGTAAGGCGCCTCTAAACGGCGTCGGCGCAGCGTCCCCATGTATTTTTAATGGCCACGCTCGTCATGGAGGAATCTCAGCTTGAATTATGCATAGAGGGTGAGTGAGAGAAAAGAGAGAGGGAGAGGAGAGAGGGCACGGGGCGGAGAGAGAGAGAGAGAGAGAGAGAGAGAGAGAGAGAGAGAGAGAGAGATGGTATGAAACGTAACAAAAGATGAGGATAAAAGACGACAGGGGATGCGAGATCATTGAGGACAAAAAAAAACATGCCGGGAGAGTGAAAATAGATAGAGAGAGAGAGAGAAAGGGATGTGTATTTTTGAATAATTCGCAGCTCTGACAGAGGAGAGTGCGACCTCTCACCTCCCTCCACCAAGCCCTCATTTTCTCTCTCTCCATCCCTGGATCTGACTTCACCTCCACACCCTGCATCCCTTCATCTCTCTCTTCCTCTCCAGGGCTCCCTTTCTTCTCTGTCTCGCTATTTCATCACCTCTTCTTCAAACTCGGTCTCTATCGCTCCCTTTTTACATCCCTCGCTCCCTCTTTTCTCCCCCAAAACGTAATGCTCCTCTCGGTCCTCAACCCCCTCTCTCTCTCTCTCTCTCTCTCTCTCTCTCTCTCTCTCTCTCTCTCTCTCTCTCCACATTCCCTTTTTTACTTTTTCAACCTCTTCATCTCACTCTCTCTTTCCACCTCCCGAAAAGTTTGGCTTTGGTAACGGAGTGCTGGAGGGAAGGAGGGGTGAAGAAAGAGAAAAAGGGGGAGGACGTTAAGAGATAGGGAGTAAAAGAGAGACAGAGATGGACAAAGTGAAGGACGGACGTGGCTAAACCTTTAGACTATTGATTAGCATCATGGACTTGTTCCTTTGCTCTCCCAAAACCACACGTACGTCCTTCTTGGTAATGGACATTGGAGGGTGGCCGACATGTTCGCCGTGAGATAAGGGAGCAGATATCTCCGTTATTGCTTTCTCTCCCTCTCTTTTTTTTTTGAAGTAGCTGGATCTTCTACAAGTCTGTATATGTCTGAGGATTTGGAGCATCCTGTGTACGTAAAAGGACGTACACGTGTGTGTTTTCATGCACACTTAAAGGCCAGTTTTACTCCATGAAAGTCCAGTGTGTTTTCCTGCCTACACAGTCTCAGGGAAGGTCAGATATTGAGCTGGTGAGTGGTGCATTTAACTGTGCGGAGCAGCCAGTTACACAGGGCTATTATTTGAAGTACGCTATTATTTTTCATCACGACAAAATGCTGTTTGACGGCGCACAGCTATATCAACAAGAGCACATAATAATCAATAGTTATCCATGCTTTCCAAGTTTGTCGAAAAAACCAAACACACAGCAAGTTAACCCCCGACACGTCCATCGCAGTCTTCTTCCTTCCTAATGAGTCCGAATCTTTTCACAAATCCAAAAACAGCCGAACATCAGGTTTACCCAAATGACAGCTTGTGATGATTTATTGCACTCTGGGTCCAAAAGCTGACGTATTTACCTCATTATTCCCGGACAGTTCATATTTTTGTACAACACTTCCACACCAGTGTAGATGCAGCTACAGCTCAATTGTTTTTATTTGGGGATGAGCCCTTCATTTAATGAGCATGTTCTTAGTTTTGAAGGCACAATCAGTACATTTCTGCAGACTCCATAACTCTCATCTGGCACTTTCTAAATGTGCCATCTCTGCTCTTGATGGTAGTTAGCACCCGGCTAGTGACCATCAATTGATGCTTTGTGGGATAATTGGAGTCCCCAATATGGGGTATAATAATTCTCAGCTCGTTTTTTTTTGTTTTTTTATCCCATGCACCATCTGCTAAGGCCCGTGCCACGCTATGCGAACAAAAACAAAGGTTTCCGGCAGTTTCAATATCACAGTCGGTCCTGAGAAGAGGTCTAATCAGGCAGATTAAGTGAAGACCCCCCGTGGGGATGAGCCACAGCGGCTTCAAATTGTCGGCCAATTAGGAGGTGAAGGCAGGTTGAAATGCCTTGCTTTGAATTTGATGTAAAAAAAACTGAACATTTGTTTGTGTCGCAGAATGAAGATGGAGCCGTAGTAGCTGTGTGATTGCAATGCTAGAAGCAAGCCAACTCGTATTATTTGTAGTGGTATATATTACTTGTACTCCTCGAAGTAGCCTGTTCTTGGAAGTTGACTTTTGGTCGTCACCGCCGTCGGCCTGTCAGATGTGACTCACGGTGAGTCACGCACACCGCACGTTGACTCCTCTCCGGTGCTGATAGGCCTTTGAGAGCTGAAGCTAAAATTGAGGGGTTTACATGATGAGAGAAACCCTTGAGGCTTTGGTATTTTGGTGTGTTTTTGATATTTCGAACGCGACGTCTCCGATAATTGGGATGACATTTAGAAAAAGCTTTGATGCGTTTCCCCTCGTCTGTCAGGGAGCACGAAGAAAGGAACAACGGAGACAAAAAAGTGCTTCTTCCTCTCTATAGGGGCCGTGCTTTGCTTTAGCTGCTCCAGAATGTCCACCAGTCATTCTAGTGACATCACTTTTATGTGCCTAAGCAGGCGATTAATCAACAATTTACCGTGATTGATTATGCAGTGTTCTGACGATGCAAAATTATTAAGCGCCCATAAATATCCTCCTGTCAACGAAGACGGTTGCTCCATGCATTCTAATTTGAATTCAAATGAGCTGAAGACCGTTATCCAAACCAGCGATACAACGTACAGGCAACCACGGAATCAAATAATAAATAAAAAATGATTTTAGCGCCAGTAGAGCTTTTAGCTGCATCATATGATCATACGTAACTGCTTACATCCAAAAAGACTTCCAGCTCGACACTGCGCTTCCTCGGGTCCTAAGCGGTACACCTGCCACGACAAAAGTTGCTTCCCCTCGGCAATGCGAGAGCGTACATCTGCGGAGAGCGCGTGTGTACCCAGCATGCTGCAGGAGTGTAATAATTAATATCATAGAAGAGTTAGCGATTCATTTATTCATGGTCGTATTTAGACTGTCACTACTTATCTCTGGATGCACGTGAAGGAGTTTTGTTCTATATTGTCTACCCGACGGTATTGCACCTGTTGACCTACTGGTGTGCAAACGTTTTCTGCTTTTTTATGGTAGAATTGTGCAGCGTGTAGCCTTCTGAAGCCGAACAATATGTTCAACTGTTACTTCACTGCCTCATAGATTTCCCACAGTCACTAGTCCCCCTCTGGGAATCTGCTGGTAGAGTCTTGCTGTTTGCACACACTCCTTGTAAGCTTTTACTTTAGTGCTTTGAAGTTTAAAATACAGATCGCCATGTCATCAACTACTTAGTCATAAATAACAAAATAGACCCTTTAAGCCATTTTGGATGCACGCCTTTTGGTAGCTTTTTGTTAACTTTCTTTTATTTATTTTAGGAAAAGAAGTGGCGCACTGACTTTGTGCTGCAGTAGCAGAATGAAGGGAATCGGATCTGTAACCTTTCCAGATGTTTTCTATAATGAGCAGTATTTGGGCTTTCAATAATTCTACATCTTCACATCTTGAAAATGACTTTGCTCTTTTACATTTTCGCTGACTTGCTCCTCATAATGTTCAGTTTTTTTTTGTCATATGATGATGAACAAATAGTTTAGGTGAAGGTTAATCTATTAACATAAAGGCCAACTTGGAGCAGACAGTAAGGATCCATGTGTTAGACCCACCATACGTCTGCCAGAACTCAACCGATAGCCGGCGCAATATGAAAACTTTAACTGTAAAGAAGCATCCATTCTATTAATTACATTTTCAGGATGTATATGGCCAATATGGGGCCCTCGTCATTTTGTCATCCTGGTTAATCAAACCTCTTTCTAACACTCTCTCATGAAGGTAACGTGTGGGAAAAATCAAGTTTGAAAGAGGTGAGGTCGGTGATTCTGTCAAAGTAACCGTAACCATCTACTTAATAGGAATTGAAATGTACAGAATGTAATGCTAATAATCGGATTTGCATACTGCCTGAAGATGGAGAAATAGGTTCATCTTTTTCAACCTGTTCTTATGTATAGTGCGCATCATTTAGTTTAACGGTATTTGCCTAATCCTCTGGAAACCGATGACATAGCGTCTTCTGAAGGTCCGTCGGTGAGCCAAAGCCAGTGTATCATATTACCTGTTGGCGAGTCGATTGAGAAAACCCCAGAGGGTGCTTGCCACTGCTTAACGCCATAAAAAGCAGCTTCGCAACAATACATAAAACTCACCGAGTGTGTTTCCCTTGCCGCTCTCAGAGGGGATTTAACTGCTAAGACAAGACAAGTCTTTCCCTTCTCTCACTGAGCTCCGTCCAACTGGAGCTGGACACCTGCCAAGGTTTATGCATGGACAAATGAATACACACACACACGCACACGCACGCGGTACTCACTGAGATGCACGCTCATAGCTCAGCCCACTATTCTGTGTGATGCTAAAACGTGCTCAGAAATAAAGCACACAAAAACAACACTGGATGAAAAGTTAGCAGAGATAGAGTAAACTTAAAGCTTATAATTAAACCTGAGAGAAAGATGTGTTTGTCTTTTTTTAACAACATAACTTGAGCCGACAGTTATATTTCGGTGCCTTCCCGTTTTCTTTTTCTCATCACAAGACTGCGATGCTGCCGTGAATGCTGTCGACTTAACACGATTTCTGTTGAGGGTGAAAGCAGATTTGTGTTTGTCGGTAGCGTGCCTAAATGTTTAAAAAAAACGGGCGGGAAAATCGCAAGAGACGCACAAATTGACACACAAAACCAAATTTCGACAGAAATAATCTAGAAATTTAAATAAATTCTGGTTCGGAGGTTTCAAGGTACAGCTCAGTGTCAGCTTACGTGTCCAATTTAAAATGGAAGCTTATCTTGAAACGATGCAGACACACGAGTATCTTCATATGCTGGTGTATATGTACTACTGGACAAGGGTACTTGCTCAGTCAACCTTCTCTGGACACCATACGGTTATACGAACAGTCTGAGCATTGATGAGCTATTATCATCATCAGTACCTTGAAGGAGAATCAAGTCTGGAAAGCTGCACATCTTATTATCTCCCTCTTCACCCATATAGTCTGACGTATGGTGGGTTGTGGTGTGAAATGCCATGGGCTGAAGCTCATAGCGGGCCAGTTAGCTGCTATCGTTATACTTACTGTATAACAATTCAAATAATGCAGTTGTAAAAAGTACAATATTTCCCTCTGAAATGTATTGGAGTGGGAAGTACCATCACATTGGACAGTAGTACCTTCCACCACTTATTAAAACCATAGCTCTGTACCAAGTATTTTTAATATCTAAAGGCACTTTGACCACCTCAGCCTGCACTGACAGTTAGCAGTGGGTGGAGAGGTGAGAGAAGAGGAAGTATTGGGCTTGAATTTCTCATGTGCCCAGAAACACACAACTGTGAATGAATGGCATGCAGTGTGATAGTTTTAGATTCAAAGCAACCATTCAAGTGTACCTTTTTTTATATATATTTGTTAAGGGTCCTGCCTGACAAACAAAACAAAGAAGTACAATTTCTCCTCTGCCTTTTTCTCACAGTGATTGTGTGCGTTTTGGGACTGTAGGTGTTTTTATGTGTATGTGTGATATCGAACAAAGTACTTTACGAGAATGAGGATGTTCAAATGGATGGGGGGGAAATCTATCTATGTGCGGTCATATATCTGCACACCTGTGTGTGTGTGTGTGTGTGTGTGTGTGTGTGTGTGTGTGTCAGAGAGAGAGAGAGTGAGAAACTGAGAGGGAACAGGACCAGGCTTTCCTCAGTTGGTGGTACCATTAGGGAAATATGAATTAGACACTGCTGCAGTGCACACTCACACACGCACACACACACACACACACACACACCTACACACACACACACACACACACACACAGGGATTCCACAGTAATTTCCTCCTCGCTGTGTGCTGCAGCAGCGGTAATGTATTCATAACTAACCTAGTGACATGCACTTCTGTTCTGCACACAGACGCATATCACTCACACAAGAATAGAAAATCACAGGTTAAGTCCATACTCACTTGCATATTTTGCCGTATAGTGTGATGAATGATTCATTCTTTTCTTTCTCTTGTCAACACTGCATAGCAGTAATATAATATGATTTCATCACGATGTGATTCCATTGAAAGATATTAAATGATCGTATTGAATTATCGCCCAGCCCTATACGGGACTATTACAGATGAACATTTAACATCGGGATATTATCTATCAATCCACATTATAGGCACAATTGTAATACATATATCTAATTGTGATTACTTTGACCCACACTTCAAAGATACTATTATTCCTTAAATATGTTGCTTGTAAAAAGTGTTTGCCCTCGTGCACATGTTTGCACATGATCAGGATGGCACCACCGCCGCCTCATTCCTGGCTTGTTGCTGTGTGTTTGTTTGTGTATTTGTGTGTGAGCGTGTGCGTTCTATATCTCGCACCTGGCCTCAGTATTTCTCCGTGGGGTGCTGTTGGGCCTGTTTGACTCAGTGAGTGATGCCTTTTGCAAGAAAATTGCGAAGCATATGGCGTATGTTTGTGTGTGTGTGTGTGTGTGTGTGTGTGTGTGTGTGTGTGTGTGTGTGTGTGTGTGTGTGTGTGTGTGTGTGTGTGTGTGTGTGTGTGTGTGTGTGTGTGTGTGTGTGTGTGTGTCTCGGGTCTGGTCAAGAGGCCCGAGGGGTACTGATTCATTTAGAAGGCGATTGGTAATAACACTGCCTTGAGATATGACTCTCTGGGTAGGACGCAAACACACACACACACACACACACACACACACACACACACACACGCACTAATTCAGACTAATGAAATGTGCTCTTACATAAACAAACAATAATTGCGGCCAGATACAGCAACATGTGTGCTTATATATACACTATATAAATTGGGGGAGAGTGAAACATTGAAAGAGATAGAGACACACACACACATACACACCTACCTTTTGGTTGGCAGTGCACTATTCGTGTGTGTAGACTCCTTTGAGACTGACATGGTGAACAACAGAGAGAAATAGAGAAAATGAGAGGAAGATGTGTCAAGTTGAGTCCTTGTCAGATTTCTGCAGCACTAGCAGGTTTCTGGCAGCTAGAGACGGCAAGTGTCGTGTGTGTGTGTGTGTGTGTGTGTGTGTGTGTGTGTGTTTGATGTGTGTGCATGTGTGGTTTAGCACTAGGTGCAGCGAGTTGCCATCACCAACACATCTCATTGCACGTACAGAATTAGCGGCCACCTCAGACTCACCGCTGTGACAGTGAAAGCTGGCATATTTTAAAAAAAAGAGAGAGAATATAAAACGAGTACATTCTCCGAGCTCTACCTCTTTGAGTATAATTCAGTGTCGATTCATTTCAGTTCAACGAAGTTCAATTCATCCCATTTACTACACCTACAATTTAAATTAGTATTTTTTTAAAAGCAAAACAGATACAACGTACAAGTGTTTTTTTTTAATTTGCATATTTATCTGCAAGTGGACCTTTGTGCTGAGAGGCGGCGTGCTGGATGTGGTTATGTGACTTTGCACAGCCGTCTCCATCTTGTTGTGGCAAGAATGAACCAACGGGGCACCACGATGAAAACAAGTCCTGGACTTTGTCGTGTTGTATGCCGGACAATAAATCGTGTGCTTTTAATAGCATTTAGAAAACATGTCTGATGTAGTATGAGGAGAGGCATCGTTCTTCTGCATTATTTAACAGTAGAGTTTGACATGGCAACCTCTCATATACACAGAAATAGAGTGGCACATGCGGGATAACAAGTTACATGAAGCAACCTACAGACTCTAGGTATGCCCGGCCCGCCACCCTCCTTCATGACGCTGTTCAGAAGAAACACTGTGGAGAAAACACACAACTGAGCTGCTGCCTATGCTGCAGCCAATGGGCCCTCCAAGTAATTAAAGTCTTAATTTTACTTTTCAAATATTTTCAACTATTTATTTGATGACAAAATCATGTGATTAATTCCTTTCAATTTAATTTGAAGTAAAAGTGAAATCCCAAAAATATTAACCCTGCATATAGGCCAAGTGGCTCTTAAATTCCCTAATGTTCCGAGCAATTGAAAGTCTTTCAGACATGTCGATGGGTCTGGAGAGGGTGAGCCATCAGAGTCGCAGTGGAAACACTGTCACATCCTACATTGAAGGTGACAGGATGACTTTTTTTTTTATAGGTCAGAGGAGCTAGAATGTCAAAGTGCTAATTGCCTGAAATGTGTCTTGCTCAAGGACTCTTTGACAGCATTTCCAGCGTCTGAGAAAAAACATTGACCATCTGAGTGGTTAATCTATGAATTTACAGCTTCAGGGCTGTCAATCCCAGTTAGTGACATTCTAGCTAGAGTATCTGCTGCGGCCTCCTGTCCTTCATCCAAATGTGTTTGTTTTCCTGAGCCATGCAAAGAGTAGAGATGTGCATTAAGACATTTAAAGCCCCAGTGCCAGATATGCCTGTATCCGTATAGTGTGTCCAATAACTCATAATGTGACTATACTCGTATGCCCTTTGAAGGATGAGTCATAATATTTCCATCTTTTGGTGCATACATTTCAGAAGTGACACACATTTTAGGAGTTGCTTTTGCTAAATGTATTTCTTCCGCAACATAATCACCCCTTTAATATCGTCCGCCTCCTCCGCAACACTCTGTTTCTCCCTCCATCTCTCTCACACACATTTCTAATTTTGTCCCCTCTTTCTTCTTTCTTCTCCCTCCATTTCCTCCTCCTCGTGCTCTCATCGTCCGCCTCTTGTCTACACTCTCCTCTCCTGTCATGTTCAGGGACATTAATGTAATGAAATATCTAGCCCGGGTTAAAAAATGGATGCTGTTTTTCCATTCCGTCCTCTCATTCCTGTCTGGCAGTAATTATGGCTGTTTAATTGGGCCTATGGAGGCTCTGAGAGAGAGAGAGAGAGGACTCAGAGTGCGTCAGTGCTTCTGAATGTTGAAGAGGCTGTGCATGACTTGAGGTGAATACAAAGCAAAGGCGCCTCACAACCACAGTGTTTGTTTGAAACAAAGAAGTGTCTTACATTTTAAATATGCATATTGAGCATGAGATCGAACGAGCAGACGATGAACAATAAATAGCCGACCGTACTGTGAGTACTTGCTAATTATCTGGTAAGCTTGACAGATCCAATAGCAGAGTGCTATAACTAGATGACGTGGATGAAACACAAATATTTCAAGTGCTTTTCACAGATGCGTCCCTGACTTCAAATTCATCCCTGTTCATTAATTGGCACAGACCAGTGCCAATTAATGAACATAGTTATGATTCACAGCCTCTATAGCTTTGCCCAAATGTTCTCCAGTTGACCACTATTTACAGACGGCACGGTGGACGAGTGGATGGACGAGGGAACATGTCACACGTGGGAAGGAAGGAAGGAGGGAATAGACATCCATTTGAAAAATTCATCAGTCCCTCCCAAGTACAGTTAACCTCGTGTGTCTTATTTTACAAGGCTTTCACACGCTACAATCCCTTGCCCGCTCACTGGTGTGCAGACATGTGACCAGTTTCAACTCTTCACACTGGGAACAATTATATCCTTGAACAGCAATTCGAGACGGTTGACCGTGTTGTACAGTCGGGGAAACTTTTGTTGAGGTGAGCTAGCAAGAGAGCGAACCACGTGTGGGGTGTTTTGGGTGAGGGAAGAGCTTTGTTGTAGTACAGCTTGGTGGAGCGCCCACGCAAACACAATCCGGCACACGAGCACCACCCCCCCCCTCCCCGTTGGTATGTGAGAAGGTCTATCGGCGCCCACGGCTTTTAATTCTCTCCCCCCCCGACATGGCTGACTGGCACCAGCGAGGCCAACACACAAACAGACAAAAAACACTCAGACCCAGAAACACTAGACCACACACACACACACACACACACACACCACTCAAAACACTCTACGTCTCTGAGTCAACAATAAATTGGGCGATGATTTCATATTCCACTCCAAGAACAGACTTTACCACAGATGTGCAAGTACAGCTGGCATGCATCTACAGACACGCGCGCACGCTCACAGAATTTGACATTGGCCCCGCGATGTCGCCGTTTTCTCTCTCGAACAGATTTCGACACGCACGTGCCCGCTTCACTAACTCCTCAGTGACTGTGACATTGAGCCCCCCCCCCCCCCCCCCCCCCCCCCCCCAACCTTCAGGCAATTGAGTCCTATCAGCTTTCCTTGTCTTCGCTCTATCTTTATTGTTGCCCCGGACATTATAGTTAAGCTTCAGAAGGGTTCGTAGATTGAGCAATAAACTTTACCTTCTGTCTCTGAAACCATCTGTGTCTGATATGAGCTTTTATGAGATGGTGGGAACGAAGCGTCATAAATGATTTGAAATCAAAAAGGTGTAAAATAGGAGGCGTCGGCTATCTCACTCTATGTATTTCTTTGTCCAACCGTCTGAAAACATGAAACTAAATGTCTGTGCTATTCTGAAGGGATTGGTTTCACCTGAGGTTCTGATTTTGTAAAATGTTTAAAGTCTAAATGTATTACAACTTCTATCGTCATCCCTCTCTTCTCTTTCTCCATGCTTGTCTCACACTCTGTGAGTGTAATCCACTCACTTCTCTTCTCCTTGAACCCATTTTTTCTCTCCTTCTTCTTATTTCTCTCTTCAGTCCAGCTTCCCCTCCCCGTCTCTCCCTGTCTCTCCCCGTCTCTCTCTGTCTCTCTGTGTCCATATAACAGATGATGATGGCTGGTTGTCCTCCTGAGTCCGTATTTATCTGAGGCTGTTAGGCTGGGAACGCCAACATCAACCAGAGTACATGAGCCTTGAAATTCATTTTGGAAGAACAAGAAATAAAAAAGAAATGTCTCTTCTTCATCATTTTCTCCTCTCGTGTCATCATCTATATCTTATACTTTGTCTGTGTCTCTCTCCCTTCACCCGTCTTTCCTTTCTTGTTTTTGGCAAATGAGAGTTCCCGCTCCCGGAGACGTGCGTTGTTTTTTCTTCATTCAGAGCATGAATGGTTTGTGTTCCCTCCTTTTGTCGCGGCGAATACATTTGAAATGGAGAAGGAGAGAGAAATATGGAGAGAGAGCACAGGAGGGAAAGGAGAGAGGAATTGGGTGTTCTTGAGGAAGTAATGAGATGAGTTGAGTTGAAGGACACCTCGACCTCAGGCAGGTCAGGGTCTAGGTTTTGGAAATATGCTGAGATCAGAGCGGATACCCAGAGGGCCATTGGGGGCGTGCTAGAGGGACTCTCAGGCGTACTACAGGTGCACTAGGGTGTACCAGAATGGAACTTGGGTACAGAGGTCCTTAAGTGTACCGGAGGGGCACTCGGGCAAGTAGACGGGCACTTGGAAACACCAGAAGGGCGCTTGGAATGTACCCAAAAGGCACCCAAGTCACATTGCACTTAACACCTCATGCGAGACGCTCCATCACATGCAGTTAGCAAGTTCTAAGACCATAGTTTGGCCACTATGTAACGTGCGCACCTGCACTGCACGGTTATGTCCATGCATGTGTATGTGGCGGAGAGTACGACAGACAGGCGCATGTGTGAGATAGAGAGAGAGGGAAGTCTGCAAATGTAAGTACTTTGTACTCGGTCTGTCGGTGCCTCCCAAACTGATACCGATCAATACGCCCCATGATTTGATCCTCCTCGTTCAATCCCATTCTGTGCTTGGGGGGGGGGCCTCTGCTCACAGAATTACCAAAAAAATGAGTTGGTCACACTTGAGCGTGCTCGTGCTTTGAACCATCCGCACCGCATTGTGCTCCGAGGCCGTATACATCTATCAACATTAAACGTGACCTTTTAAAATGTCACACCAGAAGACGTAATGGATTTATATATCTTTTGTACGATGACCGTGCCGGCTCTAATATGACTGTAGAACATCATGGTGTATTATTATAACGGTTGTAGACCTGTTGGCCTGATGTTGGTGTCGATCACATTGTTCTTTTTTTTTTTTATTGCTTTGTTCAAGAGATGGTGTACTGTGAAGATGACAGATTTTGCTTGGGAAAAGTGGAAGAAAGCATACAGTTATTTGTCCTTATTCCTTATGTGTGTGAGTCAGAGTAAGTGCATATTTGCACGCCCACTGCTGGGTTAGAAGTAAAGCTTTTCATTTCACTGGTTCACATCTTTTGACCTCTACACCACTAACCACCTACAGAGAGGGAG